>NW_006399833.1:12393461-12406587 GCF_000299155.1 Elephantulus edwardii
AGAGCAATATTCAGAGCCATTGTACAAAGAAATGGTCATTATGATTTGCAAGCAACTCCATGACACATAACAACAACATCCTTTCAAAATAAACTTGACAATTATCTTTTCCATCTCTTTGAAAAATGAGTTTAATATCCATTTTGGATTTTTAAAAAAAATATGTAGATTGCTTTTGGTAGGATTAATATTTTCTCAATGTTAAGTCATCCTATCCACGAACAGGTATATTTTTTTAGATTTCCTTTAAAAGTTCTTTTGTATCTCTAATTTGGTTTATTCCCAAGTATTTCAATTTGTAGTTAGTTATTGGCAGCCCCTTGATAGATGGAGGAAAGATTGAAATTGTTAACAATTTTAGTTTACTTGGTTCCACAATAAACACCCTTGGCACCAGCAGTAGGGAAATCAAAAGACAATTTACATTGGGAAAGTCCATTCTCAGGGACTTCTTCAGAGTGCTAAAGGTCAATGTTTGTCAGTCTAGAGATGAAAGTGGCATGATCCAGGCCATATTCTTAACAATTATTTGCTATACATCAGAAAACTTGACAATTACCAAGGATGGCAGAAGAAGAATTGATGCCTTTGAGCTGTGGTGCTGGAGAAGAGTATTGAACATACCATGGACTGCTAAGAAAATAAACAGGTGTGTCCTGGAGAGGGTGAAACCAGGCTGCTCCTTAGAGGCAAAAATTTTAAAGCTGTGTTTCACATACTTTGGGCATACTATGAGGGACTAGTTCATGGAGAAGGACATCAGTCCTTGGAGAAGGCCCAGTCCTTGGGTATGAGCATAAATGACTGGTCAGTCCTTAATAGGAAAGGAAGCCCATGTTCTTAAAATCAATATCACCTCTTAAAAACACACTGATCATCTAACTCCATGGTATCCTTCCTTTTCTAAGGCTTCTCTGGTGACTTAGTATAAGGGGTTGCATTGCCAAGCCAAAAGCATGTGTTTCTAGTCCACCAGCTGCTCTGTGGACAGATAAAGGTGGGCAATCTACTTCCATGTGATTTTTTTGTCTCTGAAAACCAGCCAGAGATTCAGTTATGGGTCAGTTCCAACTTAAAGGTATACAACACAAGGCTTTACAGATACTCCTCGGGGACATTTTTAAAACAGCCTTGCCATGAATGAATACACAGTTTGGAAAATCACAGCGTACGGCTTGTCTTCCTTGGTTTTAGATCCCTATTTGGTTGTAGGTAGTACATTAGTTAGGAGTGTTGCTAATGAGATGGTTAAGTGCTCAGGTGCTAACCTAAAACCCCATGGGTCAAATGTACTAAGAGCTCCTTGGGAGAAGAGAACCAGTGATCTACTCCTGTAAGGATCACAGCCCTGGAAACCCCATGATGTAGTTCTAATTTGTTCTATGGGTTGGCTGTGAGTTACAATTGACCTGACTGTACACAACAACGTTAATTAACATCCTACTTGGCTCTGGAATAGTGTTCCTCCAACTCATCCTCCTTATATCTTGTTGTTGTTGTTGTCATGTGCTGTCGAGTCGCTTGCGACTCAGTGACCATATGTACAAGAGCCCTAAGTGCTGTTCTATCCTGTGTCAACCTCACTTTCTCTGACACACTCATTCCCACCACTCCAATCACAGAATCGATCCCTCTCATAGAGGGTCTTCCTCTCCTGCGCCGCTCCTCCTCTCTCCCAAACATGATGTCCCTCTCCAAGGACCGGTCCCTCCTTGCAACATGCCCAAAGTATGTCAGACGAAGCTTTAGAATCCTTGCCTCCAAGGAGCACCCTGGCTTCACCCTCTCTGGGACAAACCTGTTTGTTCTCCTAGCAGTCCATGGTATATTCAACACTCTTCTCCAGCACCATAACTCAAAGGCATAAATTCTCTTTCTATCATCCCTATTCACTGTCCAACTCTCTGATGCATAGCACATAATTGCAAAGACTATAGCCCAGATTAGGCGCACCTTAGTCTCCAGGCTGACATCGTTGCACTTCAGTACTCTTGAGAGGTCCCTCACAGCCAACTTTCCCAATGCAATTCGTCTCCTGATTTCCTGGCTGCTGTTACCAAGAGTGTTGACTGTGGAGCCAAGCAAAGTAAAAACATTCTAAATATTACCAGATTGTAGCTTAGACTCACTTGGTTTGAATTGTTCCTTGTTTTCTCTCTTGGTTCAGATTCCGCCCCACCCCCAAATCTTTATTATAAGTCTTCATTGCTGAAAATTTACTTTAGTTCATGCACCCATAGGCTGTGATGATGTTGCAAAGCCCCTTCCTCCAGGATTAAGGAGATAAACCATGGAAAGCCAAAAAAAAAAAAAAAAAGAAAGTCCTTTTCAATACAGGCTTGATGTTTTTAGATTTACTATCAGTGGAAATGCTTAAGTTAGCTCAAGCACGGTTCCAATGACCTTGGTACATGCCAAAGATGGTGTTGCAAAACCTTTAATAAATGTGCTATTTCAAGGCCAGAGGATACATAGACTTTGTTAACATCCATGGAGAGCTTTGACTTTGTCAGCGTGCTTTCCATTTAGAGATTCTCTTTGGTCTAACAACATTCAATCTGATTCATCTTCTGTGCAAGGAGGTACACAGGTATTAGCCACTCATTGAAAACTCTATAGGTTGATTATTGTGTTGAGGAGGTTGAAAAGAAAGCTTTTGGCAACTGTTACATCTAGGGTTGTTACAGTTAATGACATTTTTGGATTAACGCCCAGGACACATGGCACATTTCTGATAAAGATATACTCAGTCTGAAGCAAGCAAGATAGTAATTGAATAAAACAGTTCTATATAAGCAGCTTGTTAAGATCACTACTGTCATTCCTATCTACCTAGGACAGGGTGTATTCCATGTCCTTAGCTTTTTTTTTTTTTCTTTTCTTTCTTTCTTTCTCCCCCAGATAGGGGATTGCTGTTGTTATACGCCGACGAGTTGGGACAGGTTTTCAGAGGCATTAAATTGCACAGGGGGAGATGGTGCATCTTTCTCCTGCCGAGCAGTTGGAGGAGTCAAACTGCATGCCTTTGCAGAGGCAGCACAACTCAGTACCTTTAAGCCACCAGAGCTCCTAATAGGCAGTAGGCAGGCAATGATAAAGCTGATCATTTAATGGGCAAAAATGTGGTCTTTTAGGCTCTTCAGCTCCACCATACATCATTTGCCCACTAGGCTTATGAATTCGTAGGTGAAGATGCCACAGAACTAGCACATCACTCACCACCAACCACCGACCCAACCAAGTAACATCCTGTACAGGTAGCACTCTGCTTACAATGGGGATTTATTCTCATAAATCTATTGTACAAAAGTTCTGTTGTAAACTGAATACCTCTTCATCTCCCCCTCCCCATGCCCCAATTAGCACTCCTCTCATTAGGCAAGTCTGGTAGCACAGTGGTGAAGAGTTCCACTGTCAACCCAAAGGCAGGCAGTTCAAATCCACCATCTGCTCTATGGAGAAAGGCAGTCTCTTCCCATGCAATTTACAGCTTCTGAAAACCCACTGGAGGGGCAGCTATAAGTAAGTTCAGAATTGACAATACTTAACAACAACAACCCTCTAATTATCGGTATCTTTATGAATCTGATTTTTATTTGTATTTGGAGGATGGAATCACTAAATATAAACTTACAGATATGAGGATGCAAAAAGAGCAGAAGATAGAATATAGGGGCAGAGGGCCATGAGCATCTCTCTAGAAGGGCAAGTTATGTTTTATGTTATGTATGCTATGTTACATGTTGTTATGTGACATGCCATTGAGTCACCTGCGACTCTACATACTGTATGTACAATATCTCTGACCCTCTGCCCTGTTCTGAGCTAGCCTCAATGACTCTGACACACTTACCCCCATTATCCCAATTACGGTATTAGTTCATCTCATCCAGAGTCTTCCTCTCTTGTGCTATCCCTCCACCCTTTCAAGCATGATGTCCTTCTTCAAGGACTGATCTCTCCTTTTGGCTATGTGCCTAAAATATGTGAAATAGAGATTAAAAATCTTTGCCACCAAGGAGAAACTTGGTTTCACTCTCTCCAAGACAAACTTATTTGTTCTCCTAGTGGGCCATGGTATATTCAACACTCTTCTCCAGCACAACAACTCAAATTCATCAATTCTTATTCTGTCATCCTTGGTCATTGTCCAGCTCTATGATACAAAGCAAGTAATTACAAAGACCATGGTCTACATCAAGCACACCTTAGTCTCCAGACTGACATCATTACTCCTCAGCACTCTGCAGAGGTCTCTGACAGCAGACTTTCTCAATGCAATTCGTGTTTTGATTTCCTGACTGCTGGTGCGCAACAAGCTGTAATTCTTAACAACCTCAATCTCTTCTCCATCTATCATAGTGCTGCCAATTGGGCCAGTGGTTAGAGTCTTTGTTTTCTTGATGCTAGGCTTCAATCCACCTTGACGTTGAGCTTCAATCCATCTGCAGCGTATGACATTCTGCATCAAATGTTTCAGGTCCTCCTCAGTTTCAGCAAGCAAGGTTGTATCATCCTCATAATGCAGGTTGTTGATGAGTCTTCCTCCAATCCTGATGCCACACTACTTATAAAGTGCAGCCTTTCAAAGTATTTGTTCCGCATACAGATTGAAAAGATATGGAGAAGGATGCATCCCTGACACATTCCATTCCTAACTTTGAACCATGCAGTGTTTCCTTGCTCTGTTCCGAGGACTGTCTCGTGGGCCAAGTACAGGTTTCGCATGAGCACAATCAAGTGCCCTGGGATTCCCATTTTTCTCAAGGTTAGCCACAATTTGTTATCATCTACACAGTCAAATGGCTTTTCTTAGTCAATAAAACACAGATAGCCATTACTCTGGTACTCTGCTTTTAGCCAATATTCATCTGACTTTGGTGATAATGCCACAGCCTCTTCTGAATTCAGATTGTATTTCTTTCTGGTAGTTCTCTGTTAATGTACTGTTTAAGTAATTTTCTTCAGCAAAATTTTGTTTGTGTGTGATATTGTCCAATAATTTCAACACTCTTTTGGGTCATATTTTTGGGGGGCATAGGAATAAATATTAATCTCTTCCAATGAGTTGGTCAGGTGGTTGTCCTCTAGATTTCTTGGCATAACCTGGTGAGCACGTCCAGAGCAGCATCTGTTTTTTGAAATATGTCAGTTGGTATGCCATCAATTCCTGGGGCCTTTTGTTATGCCAATTCTTTCAGAGCAGCTTGAACTTCCTCCTTCATCACCATGACCTCTTGTTCATATATTGTTTCATGAAATTCTTCTGTGTTAACCAATTCTTTTGGGCGAGTCGATCTACTCCTCCCATCTTCTTTTAATGCTTCCTGGATTATTTCATAATCTGACCATAGCATCCTTAAATATTGCAACTTGTGGCTTGGATTTGTTCTTCAGTTACTTCCGCTTAAAAATTACTGAGCAAGTTTGGCTCTTTTGATTTTCTGAATCCAGCTTCTTGCACATTTCATTATAATTCTTTGCTTTGTCTTCCTGCACTGCCCTTTGAAATCTTCTGTTCAGCTCCTTAACTTCTTGATTTCTTCCATTTGCTTTGGCTTCTTGGCACTCTAGTGCAATATTCAGAATCTCTTCTGACATCCATTTTGGTCTTGTCTTCTTCCTCTGTCTTTGTAATACCTTTTGCATTCTTTGTGGATGATATTCATGATATCTTCCCACAGCTCATCTGGTGTTCGTTAATTATTGTTCAAGGCCTCAAACCTGTTCCTGAGGTGGTTTTGAAAATCAGGTGGAATACAATCAAGGTCAAATCTTTTCATTCCTGTGGATTTGATTTAACTTTCCTTAGCATTAGTTTGAACATGCATATGAGTAGTTGATGGGCAAGTGGGAGTGAGTACAGCACAGGCCCTCACCACCCACAGCAAAAAGCAGGTAAAGAGCCTATAGCTCAGCCCCATTGTTCCTCTAGAGCTACACCAGCAGTAAGACGTTAATATATTCATTATTGACTCACAGACTGTGGGACCAAGAGTGCCGTTTATTAGGGAAGTAGATTGGGGAGGCAAAGCATATCACTCAATGTAAGTCTGGGTTGTAGTTCCAAGGCACCATTTCTCAATTAGTCCAGGCTCTAGTTTCAGTTCAGCAGTCAGATTTACCTTCCATTATCTGACAAGAACATCAAAACCTTTAACTGTGGCGTTTATCTCAGGGCTTCTCTGGTTACACCTTGCTACAGTTTCTCCAGAGCAATGCCATGGTCTCTCCACTACTATCACCAGGGGTTCACCACCAGGGGCTCCCTCGAGGGTTTGGCTCCAGTCTTCCTCAATTCTTGCTGTTCAGTATAGGAAGCACTGCTCGCTCTCTCTACACCCCACCCCGCCCCCGTCTCTCCCTCTCCCTCCCTCCTTCCCTCCCTCCTTCCAATCCTACAGCTGTTGATGATTTGCAAGACTATATGTTTACATTTAAAATAGCTAAAGATCAGAGGGGGCTAAGGTAATAGCTGAAAAAAGTCAACTTTAGGTTAATATCACAGATAACATCGACAAAGTTTTGTACAACTTTCATATAGCACATATCACTAAGGATGAAACCTTAAAAAAACCATAAAGTCATAATTTCAGTTAGCCATAGCTCAAATACAGGGTAAACTGGATAGTGTCTATACTCACAATTGTTTGCACATGTTCAAGTTCTTTGGAAGATACTTAGAATGAATGTCAGCTGTGTACTCATTTGTTTTTCTTTTATCCTCCCAATGTGATAATTTCATGTGTTTGACAATTTGATGTAATTGTTTCTAATTTATGGTACAACTTTTGTGCAATTACTGTATTTATCTCCCTGGAAGTTTTATGAAATGCATTATAATCTCCTGGGAACATTTGTTTCCTTTTTAAGAAATACATTTTGTGTGTGGGGTGGGGGTTAGGGAAATGAATTTGAAAGAAGTCATTCCTAACAAACTCCCTTACCTCCGTTGACTTCCTTGGCTGGTAATTGACTTCTTTTGGGTTTAAGCTCATTCTCAGTAGGAGAGATGGAAGTAAAAGGAACGTGGAAGGTCCAGTAGGTGCCAAAAAGTAGACTGTGAAAAGAGGAAGCCAGAATGAATCCAAAATGAGACAAGTGATATTATCTTGAGAACAATTTACAAAGCATAAATAAAGATTTTTAACATTTCTTTTATAAAGCATCTTTGGGTTTTGCCTAAGGATATGGTAATTCACTGGGTTATTAAATCTAACTGCACATGCTTTTTTTCCTTTTACCTCTCAAGGAAGATATTTATCACATAGTCATGTTCAAACTTTCTACAGTTTGCATGTTAATTTTTGTAAATACTATACCTTAGGTTTCTTCTTCTCAATGAAATTTATTACCTTTCCTCTTCAGTAGTAATGAATTTTATAAGATACAATGTATATGAATGATTGTATGAAACACAATGTGAATAAAAAATTAAAACATAATGCATATTAATTATTGTATGCAAACCAATAAATACAGTAGAAGGGTAAAATGTGAAAGCAATTTTAAACATTAATTTGAAATATGAAGGTAGGATTGGATGAATTAAAGAGGAAAGAACAGATATTTGGGGGACAAAACCTCAAGCACGCATTGAGAATTAGAAGAAAATATTGTCCAAAAATTAAAATGCCAGGCCTTCATTTCCTGAGCTGTTGGCATAGAGTTTGAAGGAAATAGTGTTATTTTAGAGGAAAAATAAATCAATAGATGTCACAGAATTACTGGTTTCCTCAGGAACATGGAACATCATTGTCTGAAATAAGTGTGATTTGTTGTTCTGTTCTACATGTGTATTTATAAGAATCAATAGGATAAGTTGAGTAACCAGAGATTTTCTTGGAAACTCCTGATAAATTGCTTTTCTTTCAATTGTGGGAAAAGGAATAATTTTATTTTCTGGTGTGAATCTTCCAAAATAAAGTTCCTATGACTTCATCTGAACCTCAGATATGAGAAATATAACCTAAGATGCATTGTTCAACATAATGCTCAATCTGCTCAACCAGCAATTTAACTGCGCTGTTGAGCTTAGCTTTAAATCATAACCTAAACTCTAATTTTGTTTATTATACCATTTACTTACTTTCCACTCAAAACGTGCCATCAACTGGAAGAGCCAGTGATAATCATAGGGTTGTTGTTGTTGTTGTTGTTGTCAAGTGCCGTCGAGTTGAAGACGACTCATAGCGACCCTATTAACGAAAGACCTGAACACTTGTATAACTTTCATGGTTTCTCCAAGTTTATAGCTGTTTTGGAATTGGATGTCACTCCTGTTTCCAAGGTTGTTTTAACTGGGGAGCTCCACCAACACTGTCCACCAGGGTAGCTTACTATATAAATATTGGTTTGGTCTGTAGGATATTTGTACTCCATGACAGGTAGTCTTTCTTTTGGATTTTCCATCTAAGAAACAGGAATATTTTAATGGAAACATATGTAAATGATTGAGAAAAAAAAATAGCTACAGAAAATCTTCCACTGTTAGCCATTAGATTTTGCCAATTGTCCTATGTCAGCTAGTTCTGGTGGCATAGTTGCACTGCAAACCCAAAGCCACAGGTGTCCATCCTTTCACATGTACCAACAGCTCTACAGGAGAAAGGTAGGCAGTCTCCTTCAGTTATAATTTTCAGCCTCCAAAACTCAATGGAGGTTCAATACGAGTCAGATCTGACCCCATGGCAGTGAGTTTTTAGTTTTTACTTTACTATCTCAGCCAACGCAGATTTTTCTATATCTCTGTCTTGCTTCTTGAGTGAAGAAACAGTGGAATGGTAGACAGTGGATAGAGGGATGGAAAAAGAATAATAAAGAAACTTAAAAGATACTTCTTCCATATCCAGTACTTGTTTCCCAGTGAGACCAGGTAGTCTCACATGATTTGTTAAGAGGTTTTCAAATTCGTTTTGAATCTTGGCTCTGTTACTTATTAGTTGTACCGTCTAGGGGAAAGCCCGTATCTAAGTAGGAGCAAAAAGAGTCCATAGCCCAGCCCCATGGCGTCTCTAGAGTCCCAGCATTGGAGGTTCATTCATTCATTGCTGACTTACAGATTCATAGTTATCGTACCAATAATGGGGTTTATTAGGGAATTGAGGGAGGGAGGCAAATACAAGTCCAGGCTTTAGCCCAACAGTTCCTAGGTACAATTCCTCAATAAGTCCAGGCTCCAGTTTCAGTTCAAAAGTCAAATCCAAATCATCCAACAAAGGTTGCCTCAGAGGAATTACAAGTCAGCTTCTTCTTCAAACATCTAGCAAGAACATCCAAACCTTTAACTGTGGCCAGTACAAATCCAAGAAGCTTCAGGTCATGCCTTGCCACCATTTGTCCACAGCAATGCCACTGTCTTTCCACAACGAGGGTCTCACCAGTGTCTTCTTGCTGCTACAAGTTTTGCTCACCTCATGCCTTTCTCAAGTCAAGTCTTTCTGCTCAGTGTGGGAAGTACTCTTTCACTTATCCTAGTACCACAGCTGATGCTGACTTGCAAAACCATACTGATCTGCAGGATCATGTGTCTGCAGTTCATGCAAACAGAGACCAGTGATAGCTAAATAATGACTTCAAAAGCCAACTTTTAGTCCAACACCACATCACCTAATCTTTTCATTTCAATATTTTTGTCTATAAAAAATGAGGATATATGCCTTAATTTTGATTGAATTTTTGATTGAATAGTGTATGGTGATTGAACTAAACTAAGTAAGTGGTAGGAGTGAATGGTAGGTTTTTGCTATTGCTTAATGTTTACTTTTCTTTGGAATCCATATCCATCGGCCAATTGATGTCTTCTACCATTGTTCTTGGGGTGGAAGATTCAGTGCTCAATATGCAAAATGTACAAAGTATCTGTAGCAGTTGAGTATCCATTTTAAAAGCTGGATTTTTTTTCCAAAGATGATGCTTGTTTGTGTAAAGCCCCAACACATTTTTATGAACAGATATTAATTTGAAATTATGTCCCTGTATCCTAAAGATTTCCCTGAAAGTTAGATGTTGTTGTTGTTATGTGCCATCAAGTCACCTGCAACTCCTGTGTAAAACAATCCTATGTAAAAAAGGTCTAAACCCTGCCCTATCCTGAGCCAATATCATCATCCCTGACAGACCCATTCCCACTTCTCCAGTCACTGAGTCAATCCATCTCATCTTGGGTCTTCATTTTCCATGATGTCCCTCCACCATGATGTTCTTATCCAAGGATGGGTCCCTTCTCATCACTTGCTGAAAATATGTGAGATAGAGCTTAAAAATCCTTGCCTCCAGGGTGAAGCTTGGTTTCACCCTCTCCAGGCGAGATTTGTTTGTTCTCCTGACAGTCCACAGTATGTTCAACACTCTTCTCCAACACCACAACTCAAAGGCATCGGTTCTTCTTCTATCATCCTTAGTCATTATCCAACTCTCTGATGCGTAGCAAGTGATTGTGAAAACCATGGCCTGTATCAGGCACACCTTAGTCTCCAGGCTGACATTGTTGCTCTTTAGTACTCTAGAGAAGTCTCTGACAGCAGATTTTCCCAATGCAATTAGCTTTTTGATTTCCTGACTCCTGATGTCAAGAGTGTTGATTGTGGAACCAAGAAAGCTGAAGTTGTTAACAATCTAAATCTCTTCTCCATCTATCATGCAGCTGCCAATTGGCCCAGTGGTGAAAAAGGTAGTTAGTAGTAGATTTCCCCCCCCCCCAGTCACAAATAACTCATGATCCTACTGACTACTCAGTCTCTGAGGGAAAAGTATTACCTACATTTTCTTACTAATCCACCCAACTAAAACTAATTAAATGTCTGTTTCATGCCAGTCATTCTTCACTAGATAACAAAGCCCGTGAGACACAGTGTTATGCTGTGCGGGGAAAAATTAAAATAATGAAGTCCGTGGGAGCTCAAGAGAAGTCTGATGGTGTAGTCCTTAGGGAGTTTTGTTGCTATCTCAAAAGCCATACCTCTCTGGTGGTTTAAATCTACCAGTGTTTCATTAGTAGAAAGATGGGAGATCTCGCATGCAATTTATAGACTCAAAAACCTGTGGAATGGTTAGGTATGAGCTGATTGGTTATACCTGGATGGCAATGAAAGAGGAGGGGCTGTGGAGACTGATGTCTAATTGATGCCCAGAAGCAAGGGAGTAGATCTTCCTCCAGTTCCTGATAGTTGTATCTCTTTATGGACGTCAACAATAGATTTGACTTCATACTCATTCTTCTTTTTAAAATTTTTTATTCATTTGCATATAATAATCATATACATTATGCTTTATTCATATATTTTGTGTTTTATACAACCACTTATAAACATTATATCTTATATAATTGATTACCATCACACTGATTCTTGAATTAATACTGTAAAGGTGTGCAGTGAGTTGTAATACAGACCATCTACAAAATGTCTGTGTCTACAGTGAGTATAATAGCCAAATTTCAGCCTTCTCTTATCCTCTCCAGAAATGGCTAGCCCTGCTTAAATTACTAAAACCCTGGCTTCTATCACTGTTGATATGTCGGCTCTCAGTCCACTCTGAGTTTTGGGGTAGATGGGGAAAAAGAGTGAAGAGTTGCACTGCTTCCTTCTAGAATCACTTAGGGTAAATTACTTTTCCTCTCTGGGTCTCACCCATTTTTCTAGAATGATCTAGAAGAGGAAGATTTTTATGTTATGAAGTGATGTTTCACATATACTAGTTACTTCTATTATTTTGAAAAAAATAAGCACATTCCTCGCTAGATAACATGCCTATAAAAAGTAGTGTAATAGAGTGGGTTGTAGATCCATAAAATTCTGGTCACTTGAAAAATTGATTCTATTTTTCCCAGTTTATGTTGGTAAGTGCAGTTGAGTCAAGTACAACACCCAGAAATCCCATGAACAACAGATCTGAACCCTGTCCTATCTTGTGCCATCTTCACAATTTCTGACCATGTCAATCCACCTAGTCAAGGGTCTTCCTCTCCTTTGATAATCCTCCACTCTTTTTAAGCATCATGTCCCTCTCCAAGAAATAGCTTCTCCTAGCACTATGCCTAAAGTATGTGAGGTGAAATCTCATCATCCTTACCTTAAAAGATCACTCCAGCTGCACACTCTCCAAGACATATTTGTTTGTTCTTTTGGCTGTCCATGAGATGTTCAGTACTCTTTTCCAACACCACAGCTCAAAGGTGTCAATTTCTGATATTCTTATTCATTGTCCAGCTCTCAGATGCATAGCAAGTAATCAGGAAGACTATGGCCTGAATCAGATGCACCTTGGTCCTCAAACTGACATCATTACTCCTCAATCACTTGTAGAGGTCCCTACCTGCAGACTTTCCCAATGCAATATGTCTCCTGATTTCCTGACGGCCGGTACCAAGGGTGTTAATTGTGGATCAAAGTAAGGTGAAGCTGTTGACTGTTTCAATCTTCTTCCAATCCATCATGATGCTGCCTATCAGTCCAGTGGTAAGAATCTTTGTTTTCTTGACACTGAGATGAAATCTATATTGAAGGTTGCATTCCTTGATCTTCTGCAACAAGTACTTCATGTCCTCCTCACTTTCGGCAAGCAAGATTATGTCACCTGTATAACTCAGGTTATTAATGAATCTCCCTCCAATCCTGATGCCCCATTCCTCTACACAGAGTCCAACGTCTTGAATAATTTGCTCAGCATACAGATTGAATAGGTAAGGAGAGAGTCCTGAATGCACTCCCTTCCTAATTTTAAATCATGTAGTGCACTCTTGCTCTGTTTGCATAAAAGCCTCCTGATCTAGGTTCAGGTTTCACATGAGCACAATTAAGTTCTCTGGGATTCTCATTTTTCTCAATGCCAGCCACCACTTGTTATGATCCACACAGTCAAATGCCTTTGCACAGTCAATAAAGCACAAATAGACATTCTTCAGGTAACCTTTACTTTCAGCCTTCACTTTAAACCAATTTTAAAAGACACAAATGATGTCTTTACACAAATCGCCTCACCCGATGGGCTGTATAGGCATCAGATTAACTACATTTGTGGAAGAAATGATTGGAGAAGCTCAATATTGGCAGGCAAAACTAGGCCAGGATTGGACTGTGGGTCAGATCATCAGTTACTCATGTGCAAGTTAAAATTGAAGCTGAAG
>NW_006399833.1:12407997-12408742 GCF_000299155.1 Elephantulus edwardii
TGTGTGTGTGTGTGTGTGTGTGTGTGTGTGTGTGTGTGTTTATGAAAGCATAGAGCACGTGGCCTGGAGAGATGTTACTCTGTCACAGCTATGGAGGGTCTCCCTGCAGACTGAATCCCTGAGGCCTGTTGGCAGGTCACAACCAGTTTCCTTTACAGTGATACATTTCTACAGAAGACAGGAAGATTTGACAGTCTGACAGACACTTAAAGTGTGAAGATGAATAAAAGATACATCACTCTCTCCTGGTGGGTATATAAGAGAAAAGTTGTCAGTTGATGTAAGCAGTATTCTAAAAACATACAGTACTGTATCAGGGCTCGAGGGTGTTGGATACAAAAAAATGTTGGCAGATGGACAATTTTTGATTCTCAAATCATTGTGGAAACAAAAACCAAGCTGAGAAGGAATTTGTTAGTCTTCATCCATTGCCCCACTTTTGAACCCATATTGAAAGTTTGGCTTTCTTTCTCTCTGACTTTCCTCAAGATCTGCATTATTAATTAACTAGTAGGTAAACTAGATCATGATCTAGGTGCTGTGTATAATGTGAGTGGTTGACAGAAAGTAAACGCTAGCCAAAATACATTATTCACTGACTGTTGCTTTGCCTGAAATCCAACCATTAAGTTTTATCAGAAAGATGTATTATAACTCAGATTCTCTGGGAGAGAGAAATATTCAGTTTATTATGGTTGTTGTTGTTGTTGTTGTTATGTGCCATCGAGTCGCTTGCGGCTCATAG
>NW_006399833.1:12409697-12432099 GCF_000299155.1 Elephantulus edwardii
AGCCACAGCTTGTTGTGATCCACACAGTGAAAAGCCTTTGCATAGTCAATGAAGCACAGATAGACATTCTTCTGGTATTCTTTGCTTTATTATGGTACGGTTTGATATCCAGCCATTTGTGGTGTTAGGGAATTAGGAATTGAGAAGTCAGATGAAAGGTCAAAATAAAGAAAGAGAAAGACGTCACAAAATCCTAATATTATCTGCTTCACACTCCAAAAGAAATATTTGAGGACATATATCCAACCCTACTAAGGATAATGGAAAAACTGATGCCTTTGAGTTGTAATGCTGGAGAAGAGTATTGAATTGTCAAGAGAAAAAAACAAGATTGTCCTGGAGAGGGTGAAACCAAGTTGCTCCTTGGAGGCAAAGATTGTGAAGTTCTGTCTCATATACTTTGAGCATGTTGCCAGGAGGAACCAGTCCCTGGAGAAGGACTTGATGCTTGGAATAGTAGAGAATTGGTGAAGGAGAAAAAGATCCCAGATGAGATGTATTGACACAGTAACTGTGGTATTGGGGGCAGGTGTGTCAAAGATAGTGAGACTGGCTAAAGATAGAACAGGGTTCTTAGGGTCACTCTGAGTCATTGCAAGTAACAACACAATCTAATATATAGAGAGCTCTACTCACTTACCAAAGAAAGAGTTCAAACCCATGGGTTGCTCCATGGGAGAAAGGTGTACAGTTGTCTTCCATGCCATTTATAACTTCTGAAAACCTACTGGAGGGTCAATTATAGGTCTAGTATATAAATCTGCTTTAAAACGTTCTTGACAAATGTTCATCTGATTGCCACATGAATATCTCCAGTGATGTTGTAGTTATGTGCCTTCAAGTTGCTTGCGACTCATAGCAACCTTATGTACAATAGCTCTGAAGGCCACCATGTCCTGAGCCAGTCTCACTGACTCTGACACCCTATCCCCATTGCCCTAGTTACTGTATCAATCCATCTCAGCCATTATCCAGCTCTCTGATACATAGCAAGTAATTATCAAGACCATGGACTCGACCAGGCACATCTTAGTCTCCAGACTGACATTATTAGTTCTCAGTATTCTTGAAAGGTACCTGACAGCAGATTCACCTAATGCAATTAATTTTTTTTTTATTTCCTAACTTCTGGTGACAAGAGTGTTGATTGTGGAGCCAAGTAAGTTATAACTTAACCTCCTCAGTCTCTTCTCCATCCATCATGGTGCTGCCTGCCAATTGACCCAGTGGTGAGAATATTTGTTTTCTTGATGTTGAGCTTCAATCCATACTGAAGGCTTCACTCCTTGACCTTCTGCAGGAAGAGGTTCAGGCCCTCCTCAGTTTCAGCAAGCAAGGTTGTATCATCTGCATAATATAGGTTGTTGATGAGTCTTCTTCCAATTCTTTCTTACAAAGCCCAGCCTCCTGAATGATATGTTCTGCATATAGATTGAAAAGGTATGCAGACAGGACACACCCCTGACACAGTCCCTTCCAGATTCTCTAATAATAGCTCTCTATAAATATAAAGGCATATTTTCTGATATCCAGCTTTACTGAATCTTTATTTTCTACTTTCTTATAACATTATTCATAGGGCATGGAGCTAGGGATAAACAAGCAGCTGATTGGGAAAATAATAAATGGCTCTTAGCCTTCTAGAAGCTTCTGTGGAAAAGCATACTGATAACATTTTAAAACTTGATGTTGAATGTTTGTCAGAGTTGATGATACTACTGGAATGATCATATCCTTTTGGTAACATGCAAAATGATAGAGTCATTTTGGAGAAAAAGGTTGGCTTTTTTATAATACTAAATATAAAGTTACCATATCATTCAACATTTATACTTCTAAGTATATAACCCAAATAAATGAAATTATGAACTTGAATGTTCATAATAGTTGTCTGACCTCTTTTAACTTCATGAGGGTGAAGAATAACTAGCAGCAGCAGCCTAAGGCTGGGTCCAATGAAATGGAAATCAAATATGCTTCCACTTTCCAACCTTTCTATCAATCAATTCTGATACCAAACATCATTCCCACAGCACTTTTTTGCTGGGTTCAAGGATTTGCTGCCATGGCCTCACAAAATTCACAAACAATAATCACTGTTATAGAGTTTATTAGAGAAATAGAAAGTTATAACTCTGTATCATGAGTTATTAAAGATGTTATTCTTTAATCAGGATGCTGTTGTTGTTGATTGCCATCTAGTCAAGTATGAGTCATATAGCGACTCTATGAACAAAAGACCTAGTGCCTTTCCATAACTTTTGTCATTTCTCCAAGTTCATAGAGTTTCCATGGACATTCAATCAGGATACTTAAAAAAAAAAAAGCTGTATTTTTCAGGCAGTCCCTCAACCTGTCCTCTGCCCTGCTAAGACAAGTGTTACAAAGCTCTATTTTAGGTCTGCTAATTAATCCCCATGCTACAAGTATATCCCAGACAAAAGGGACTCAGCTCTATCTCTGTTGTTAAGCAAACTTAGCTCCCCAACAAATGTCCCATATTACCCACCCCACCAGTAAACCTCATGTCCTAGAAAGCCTCATCTTCCTTGCTCCATGAGCCAGAAAGCCCAGCCTTCTGTCTCAATTTGATCTCCTGTTTCTGTCACCATCTGTATGTCACTGCCTTTTTATTGTTTCTTACCTTCTCTCTGGGATTACAGCTCTCTGTCTCACGGGTCAACGAATATCATTCCAAGGATTTCCAGTCCAAAGGACACACTCTACTCCTAGCTCTTCCTTCCTGGTAGCTAGAAGATGCTCCTTCTTCCACCTCTAAAACAAATCATTTTAAGCTTAGTGAGATGACAAAATTGATCTAATTCCACATTAGTGTTCTATACATCTTAATGACTAAGGATGGTATAAGCCAAATCGATGCCTTCAAATTGTGGTTCTGGAGAAGAATCTTGAACAGACCATGGACCACCAAGAAAACAAATAGCTCTGTCTTGGAGAGGGTGAAACCAAGTTTCTCCTTGGAAGCTAGGATTTTGAAGCTCCGTCTCACATACTTTGGGCACGTGACCAGGACAGACAAGTCCTTGGAGAAGGGCATCATACTCAGAAGGGTGGAGGGCTAGCACAGGAGAGGAAGACACCAGATGAGATGGATTGACACAGTAACTAGGGCAATGGGTTAGATGTGGTGGAGACAGTGAGACTGGCTCAGGACAGAGCAGGCTTCAGAGCTATTGTACATGGGTTGCCTTGAGTCACAGGAGACTCCACACAGCACAAAACAACAACAACAACAACATGATCAAGAAGCGGTGGTAATAAAGGAGGAAGTTTGAGCTGCTCTGAAGGAATTGTCAAAAAGTAAGGTCCCAGGAATTGATGGAATACCAATCAACATAATATGTAGCCCAACATGTGCACCAGGTTGTGCCAAGAAGTATGGAGGACAGCTACTGGCCAATTGACTAGAAGAGACCCATATTTATTCTCATTCCAAAAAAGATTACTCAACGAAATACAGTAATTATTGAACAATATCACGAATAGCACAAGCTACCAAAATCTTCCCCAAAATGACAAGAACGGTATGTTGATAGAGAACATCTAGAAATACAGGCTGGGGTTGAAGAGGCCATGGGACTAGGGATATCATTGGTGATATCAAATGGATCTTGGCTGAAAGTCAAGAGTACCAGAAGAATGTCTACTTGCATTTTATTTACTATGGAAAGGCATTTGACTGTGTAGAACACCAAAAAAAAAATGTGGTTAATATTGAGAAGAATGGGATTCTAGACCTCTTGATGATGCTCATGTGAAAACTATACTTGGACCAGGAATCTGTTGTATGGACAAAATAAGGGAACACTACATGGTTTAAAATCAAGAAAAGAATGTGTCAGGGTTGTATCCTTTCTCTGTACCTTTTCACTCTATATGCTGAACAGATCATTCAGGAGGCTGGACTTTAAGAAGAATGCTATCCAGTAAGCCTTTCCCATCTGTAATGTGATATCCAACTTTATTGCTCACAGCTATGGTAGAAAAGTATCTCCTGCAATGTATTTTTTTTATACACTTGGGTGGACAGGGAACTGAACTTGATGTCACTTTTCCAACTTAACTTTCTCCATTATTATACCATGTTCTTTAGACTTTAGAAAGTTGCTTTATGCTTGGGAAATCATGAGTAAACTTCCATAACAAAACTAACTTTTTGAAAATGTCATTTTTGAATGAAACATAAATTGGATATCTCATACAGAGCACTTCTCAATGTTAGAATAAAATGCATTTTTGTCTATGTTACAAAAGGGAGAAGCATGGGGCGTCAGGATTGGAGTAAGACTTATCAACTACCTGCATTATACAGGTGGCATAACTTTGCTTGCTGAAACTGAGGAGGACTTGAAGAGCTTGATGTAAAAGGTCAAGGACTGGAGCCTTCAATATGGATTACATATCAACATCAAGAAAACAAAGATTCTCACCACGGAAGCCATAGGCAGTATCATGATAGATGGAGAAAAGATTAAGGTTTTCAACAATTTCATTTTGCTCAGTTTAACAATCAACCTTCTTGGCATCAGCAGTTGGAAAATCAAAAGACAAGTTGCAGTGGAAAATCTGCTGTCAGGGACCTCTCCAGCATGCTGAAAAGTAATAATGTCATTCTAGAGACTAAAATGCACCTGCTCTAAGTCATGGTCTTCTCAATTGCTTGCTATGCATCTGAGAAGTAGACTATGAAGAAGGGTGACAGAGGAAGACTTGATGTATTTGAGTTGTGGTGCTGGAGAAGAGCATTGAACATACTCTGGACCATCAAGAGAATGAACAAGTCTGTCCTGGAGAGGGAGAAAACAGGTTGCTCCATGGAGGCAAGGCTTTTGAAACTTTGTCAAGCATACTTTGGAAATGTTACCAGGGAGACCAGTCCTTGCAGAAGAACATCATGCTTGGAAAGGTAAAGAGTCAGTACAGGAGAGAAGACCTTGGATGAGATGGATTGGCATAGTGACTGTGGCAATGGGGTCAGGTGTGTCCGAGATGGTGAGAATGGCTCAGAATAGGGTAAAGTTCAGAGCCATTGTTCATAGGGTCAGTATGAGTTGTAATGGACACAATGGTACACAATAACAAGAAGAACCCCTAAAAGGGAGCTCTGATGGAGAGTTGGCTATTAATCCATATGGTGGTTCTAATCTACCAGCAGCTCCACAAGAGATAGATGAGCAAGCCCCTCCATTGTCATTTACATCCTTGGAAAACCAATGGAGGGTCAGTTATATGTCGTTTCTAATTGAATTATAATGAGTTCACTCTAACCCCACAAAGGTGCTGTATACCTATGTACATTACCAAGTATCCATTCCCTTTGGTGGGCTACAAGCACCTCAAGGTCTGGTGGCCTCGTAGTGGTAAGAAGTTGCACCGCAATCCCAAAGGCTTCAAATCCACCAGCTACTCTATGGAAGAAGCATGGGCAGTTTCCTCCTGTGATATTTCCTGTCTCTAAAAAACTGAGAGTCAGCTATGAATTGGTTTTTGCTTGACAGCACACAGCAACAACAACAACATCCAACCAATCAGTTGATATTACAAAGCGTGGCTACAAAAGCCATGGTACATAGTTCACTGTACCACATGGCCTTATTTAAAACCATGGCCAAGAGAGCTTTGCAAATAGAAACTTTAAATCCATTATAATCAAAAGGTCATAATAGGGATATTATAGCTGATATTAGATGGATCTTAGCTGAAAGCAGAGAATACCAGAGGAATGTCTATCTGTGTTTCATTGACTATGCAAAGGCATTTGTCATAACAAACTGTGGCTGACTCTGAGAAGAATGGGAATCCCAGAACACTTGATCGTTCTAATGTGAAACCTATACTTGGACCAAGAGGCAGTAGTCAGAACAGAGCAGGGTAACACTGCATGGTTCAAAACTGGGAAGGGTGTACGCCAGGGATGCATCCTATCTCCATACCTTTTCAACCTATATGCAGAACAGATTATCCGGGAGGCTGGGCTCTATGAGGAGAAATGTGGGGTCAAGATTGGTGGAAGATCTATCAACAATCTGCGATATGCAGATGATACAACCCTGCTTGCTGAAACTGAGGAGGACCTGAAGCACTTGCTGCAGAGGGTCAAGGACTGCAGCCTCCAATATGGACTGAAGCTCAATGTCAAGAAGACAAAGATTCTCACCACTGGGCCAATTGGCAGCATCAGGATGGATGGTGATGAGATTGAGATTGTTCACAGCTTCAGTTTGCTCGGCTCCACAGTCAACACTCTTGGCACTAGCAGCCAGGAAATTAGAAGATGTATTGCCATGGGAAAATCTGCTGTTAGGGACCTCTCCAAAGTGCTGAAGAGCAATGGCATCTCTCTGGAGACTAAGATGCGCCTGATAACAGGCCAGGGTCTTTGTTATCACTTGTTATGCATCAGAGTTGGACAATGACTAAGGAGGATAGAAGGAGAATTGATGCCTTTGAGCTGTGGTGCTGGAGAAGAGTATTGAGAATACCATGGACTGCTAGGAAAACAAACAGATTTGTCCTGGAGAGGGTCAAACCGGACTGCTCCTTGGAGGCAAGGATTCTAAGGCTCCGTCTGACATACTTTGGACATATTTCAAGGAGAGACAGGTCCTTGAAGAGGGACATCATGCTTGGGAGGGTGGAGGGACAGTGCAGGAGGGGAAGGCCCTCTATGAGATGGATTGATTCAGTGACTGGGATAATCGGGATGGGAGTGTCAGAGACAGTGCAATTGGCACAGGACAGAGCAGAGTTTAGGGCTGTTGTACATAGGGTCGCTATGAGTCGCAAGCGACTCGATTGCACATAACAACAGTGGATGTGAAGAAAGGAGCTGTTTGCTACCATCTATAAAGTGCCTTTCCCTGCCATACGTACTCTTAGGATGAGATCAGAATTATCTTCCCTTCCTAAGAGTTCTTCTATTTACTTTCAGTTTTTGTCTAGAAAAATTTCAAGCAGCTGTACAGACATACTTTCCATGAAGGACTTTTATTTATGAGCCATCCAAATCAGTTTCAACCCTGAGTCATTAGCCATATGGGCAAGGAACTGGGTGGCAGTTCTACATTCATATTCATTTGACCATCCCAAGATTATAAGGAAGTCACGACAATTACAAGGTTTTTTACAGGCCAGGAAACTGAACTTAAACGATGACAATAATAAACTTGCTCATGGTTGGCTTGTGGAGCTGATATTTGAACCTAGAAATGCAACCCATGTTTGATTCCAGAGCCTAGCCTCTTAATCACCACATCTTTTTTTCTCTTTTTTTTTCTTGGCTTGCATTTTTGTTTATTTTTGTATCACAATTTTTTGTTTTCTTTTTTTAAATTTTATTAAAAGTTTATAGAGAACGTGGATTTCCATTTTTTCATTGTTGCACATTTTCCTCCCTGCCTTCCTACCCCCCACCCAGTTCGATTCTTTCTTTAGGGAAAAAAAAATGCCTTTATTATTATACACTCTCCCTCTTCCCCCCTACCCTCCCACCCCCGGAGTCCATTTTACTATGCAGCTCTTATTCTGGGCTCTTGTCATGCCAATAATATCTAATCATATCTTCCTTTTATACAGTTGTCTCCCTCATCTGTTTGAATGCTGTGTCCACATCTTTATTAGCTTAGACTCTTGTAATAATTCTCGAACTCAAGCTGATTGTTGTCAAGTCAGATGGGACTAATTGCTGGACACTCCAGCGGATATCCAAGGCTGTGAATTGCACTGGCAGTCTCAGTGTCTCTGTCTCTGTCTCTCTCTCCCCCCTTCCTTCTCTCCCTCTCCCCCTTCCCTCTCTCCCTCCCTCCCTCTCTTCTTCCCCTCCCCACCTGGCACTCTGTGGAGCCATTGAAATCAGCAGCTCAACTCCCTATGGGCTATGCTACTAGAATGCTCTGTAATAATAATAATAACCCTCTAACTCATTGCCTTTGAGTCAGAATCAACTCATAGCTGACCCTCCAGAAGGTTTCTTTATATATCCCACAAAAGGAGATTGCTTATCTTTCTCTTGAGGAGAAGCTGGTGGATTCAAACTTCCAGAGAGATGCCACCTTTGGATTAGTAACACTGAAGACTATTCTTTAGACTGCCACATTTACTCAACCGCAGTTATGAAGTAGGCAATGAGATAAGGAGTTTGTAAAAGTTTGCTCAGTAATTCTAGGAAGTCTATGCTCCAAGAAGAATTGTATTGCCTCCCAGTGCCCAATACAGTGTTGTTATTAAATGCCGTCGACTTGTAGGTGACTCATAGCGATCCTATGAACGAAAGTCCACAACAGTTGCTTCACTTTCATCCTTGCTCCAGGTTCACAGGGTTTCTGGAGGCAAACTATTTATGGAAGTGGATGCCACTCCTGATTCCAAGCTTGTTCTAATCGGGGAGCACCACCAAACACTGTCTGCCATGGATAACCATTAACTCATTTGACACACCAGTGTCACAGTGTTCAGCTTTCACAGTGTTCCGCTTCCCAGCAACCACAAGTTACCGCTGTACGGCAAGTGGAGAGACCTGTGCTAACATGACCTAGAAGAATGAATGAAAACAATGAAAAACAGGCCTGAGTCACCCACCTTTGGCTTGGTAGCATCACTTTCTGTCTACTAGGCCAACTGGTCTCTCTCTCTTGTTAGTTACTGTCGAATCATTCTGGACTCATAGCAACCCTCTGTAAAACAAAGAAAATCCTTTAATTAAAACTCTATTATACATAAAGTGCATATTATCAGCCCTGTTTTATGGATAAGGAAGATGACATTCAAAGAAGTGAATGTGTTTGAATTTACACAGCTACCAAATGATAGATCCCAAAGTGTCACAACTTATTTCTGTTGGGAGTTTGGAGAATGTCAACTAGTGGAAAGAGAGAAAGTTATAGTAGTAAAGGCGCAGAATTAAGGTTTCTGCATCTTAGGACACTAGAGAATCTTATTCATTTCCAACTTGTCTTTTCACCTCCCTGAATCCTCCCTGCAGATCATGGTTCAATTATGTATGGGCCACAGTGCATGTTGTTGTTGTTGTTAGGTACCATCGAGTCAAGTACAACTCATAACAGTCCCATGAACCTGCCCTATTCTGTGTTCATCTTCCTCACCTCTGACATTGTTGAAGTCACGGCGTCAATCTGTTTCATCGGTGGTCTTCCTCTCCTTCGCTGACGCTCCATCTTTCCTGGTATAATGTCCCGTTCCAAGGAATAGACACAGCAAGCTACATGTCCAAAGTATGAAAGGTGAAACTTGGTCATTCTTGCCACCAAAGAACACTCTGCCTTCAGCCTTTCTAGGACATATTTGTTTGTTCTTTTGAAAGTCCATGGGATATTTAGTACTCTTCTCCAGCACCACAACACAAAGGGCAGCAATTATTTTTTGGCATTCTTTTCCAGCTCTTAGATGTGGAGCAGGTGATTGAGAATACCATGGCCTGAATCAGGTGCACCTTAGTACCCAAAGTGACATAATTGCTCTTCAGTATTTTGGAGAGGTCCCTGACAGCAGAATTGACAAACGCAATGGTCGTTATTGTTATGTGCCATCAGGTTGCCTGTGACTCATAGTGACCCTGTGTACAACAGCCCTATACTCTGCTCTATTTTATGCCTATCTTATTGTCTCTGACACACATACGCACATTACCCAAGTCACTGAATCAATGCATCTCATCCAGGGTCTTCCTCTCCTGCACTGTCCGTCCACCCTCCCAAGTATGACGTCCCTCTCCAAGGATAAGTCCCTCCTTACAACATACTCAAAGTACATCTTTTGAATCCTTGCCTCCAAGGAGCAGCCTGGTTTCACCCTCTCCAGGATGAACCTGTTTATTCTCCTAGCAGTCCACGGTACCCTCAATATTCTTCTCCAGCACCACAGTTCAAAGGCATCAGTTCTCCTTCTAATCACCTGTAGTCATTGTCCAGCCTTCTGACACATAGCAAGTAATTGCAAAGAACATGTCCTGAATCAGGCGCACCTTAGTCTCCAGACTGACACTGTTGTTCTTCAGTACTTTGGAGAGGTCTTTGACAGCAGACTTTTCCAATGCAATTAATCTTTTCATTTCCTGGCTGCTGGTACCAAAACTGTTGTTTGTGGAGCCAAGCAGCTGAAGCTGTTAACGGTCTCCAGTCGGCCCAGTAGTGAGAATCTGTGTTTTCTTGATGTTGAGCTTCAATCCATATTTAAGACTACAATCTTTGACCTTCTGCAGCAAGCACTTCAGGACTTCCTCAGTTTTAGCAAGCAGGATTGTGTCATCTGCGTAACGCAGACTGTTTTTGGTTTTGGTTTGTTTGTTTGTTTTGTAACGCAGATTGTTGATGAGTCTTCCTCCAATCCTGATATCACATTTCTCCTCATAGAGCCCAGCCTCCCTGATAATCTGTTCTGCATACAGATTGAAAAGTTATGGAGATAGGACACATCCCTGGCGTACACCCTTCCCAGTTTTGAACCATGCAGTGTTTCCTTGCTGTGTTCTGACGACTGCCTCCTGGTCCAAGTATAGGTTTCGCATTAGCACGATCAAGTGTTCTGGGATTCCCATTCTTCTCAGCGTTAGCCACAGTTTGTTGTCATCCACACAGTCAAATGCCTTTGCATAGTCAATAAAACACATCCCTCTGGTACTCTCTGCTTTCAGCCAAGATCCATCTAACACTAGGTATAATATCCCTAGTACCATGACCTCTTCTAAACCCAGCCTGCACAACTGGCAGGTCTCTTTTGATGTGCTATTCCAGTCAATTTTGGATAATTTTCAGCATATTCTTGCTTGCATATGATATTAATGATATTGTTGACTCAACTTTCTTTGGAATGGGAACAAATATGGATCCTTCCCAGTCACTTTGCCAGATGGTTGCCCTCCAGATTTCTTGGCACAACTTGGTGAGCACATCCAGGGCAGCATCTATTTTTTTTTTTTATTATTTTTGTGTGCGTGTACCGTCAAATCAGATCTGACTGGTACAGGAGGAGATTGCCCCTCCTTCCCCGGCAGAGCATCTGGTGGATTCGAACCATGCACCTCTGGGATTGTAGTTGCAGCTTCTTGCCACTAAGCCACCAGAGCTCCCCCATCTATTTTTGAAATACATCAGTTGATATACCATCAATTCCTGGGGTCTTGTTTTTGCCAGTTCTTTCAGGGCAGCTTGAACTTCTTCCTTCATCATCACAGGCTCTTGCTCATATGTTGTTTCATGAAATTCTTCTGTGTCTGACAATTTCTTTTGGAATAATGACTCTATACTCTTTCCATCTTCTTAATGCTTCCTAGTCCACCAATGCAATACCTTCCCCAATTTCCTCCTAATTTTCTGTTTCCTGGGTATTGATTGCTGATCCAAGCAAGATTGACCGCTTCAATCTTTTCTCCATCTATCCTAAGGTTGGCTTTTGGGCCTGTGGTGAGGATCTTTTTCGTCTTGATATTGAAGTGTAATCCATACTGAAGACTATAGTCCTTGACCTAATGCAGCAGGCGTTTCAGAGACTCATCACTTTCAGCAAGCAAAGTTGTGTCATCAGCAAAATGCAGGTTGTTGATGCATCTTCCTCCAACCTTGATGGCACACTCTTCTTCATAGAGTCCAGTTTCCCAAATTATTTGCTCAGCATACAAATTGAATAGGTATGGGAAAAGGATATAACCCTGACACACACCCTTTCTGATCTTAAACCATGCAGTGTTTCCTTGCTCTGTTTGCACAATAGCTTCTTGGTCAAGGTATAGATTCTGTATGTGCACAACTAAGTGTTCTGGAATTCCTGTTCTTCTCAATGTGAGCCATAATTTGTTATGATCCATGAAGTCAAATGCCTTTGCATAGTCAATAAAAAGCAAATAGGCATTCTTCTGGTATTCTCTACTTAAAGCCAGGATCTGACATCAGCAATGCTATCCCTGGTGCCAACGCCTCTTCAAAATCCAGCTTGTATTTTTGGCAGTTCTCTTTTGAATTATTGTTCTATTAAGATTTTTTAATAATCTTCAGCAATATTAACCTTGCATGTGATATTAGTGATACTGTTTGATGGTTCCACACCACTGGGTCATCTTTTTTGAAATGGGAATAAAAATGGCTCTCTTCCTGTCAGTTGGCCAGGTAGCTGTCCTCAGATTTCTTAGCACAACCTGTTGAGCATGTCCAAGACTGCATCTATTGAAATTTGTCAATTGTTATTCCCTCAATTCTTCCTTTATTATCCTTTCTTCTTGTTCATATGCTAGTTCATGGAATTGTTCTGTGTCAGACAATTATTTTTGGTACAGTAACTCTGTGTACTCCTTCCATCTTCTTCTGAAGCTTCCTGGATCATTAAGTAGCATCATAGCATCTTTAAGCGTTGCAACTTGAGGCTTGAATTTGTTCTTCAGTTCCTTCCTTTAAGAAATGCTGAATGAGTTTTTCCCTTTTGATTTTCAAACTCCAGCGCTTTGTACATTTTTTTATAATACTTTGTTTTGTCTTTGTGAGCTGTCCTTTGAAATCTAATGTTCAATTCTTTAACTTCCTGATTTCTTAACTTTGGTTTGGCATCTCAGAATTCTAATGCAATATTCAGGGTCTCTTCTAACATCTATCTCATTCTTTATTTCCTCTTCTGTTTTTGTAAAGACACTTGTTTTACTGGTTTTCACACAAAATTTGTATACATTGTATTTCACTCATGTACAGTGTGTTTCATATGATCATTCCCATACACTGTCTTTAATAAAAGTAATCACCATTGATCTATTTCCACTGTTACCCCACCTTTTCCAATCCTCACAAGATCTATCCTAATTCCTTCAGGTCTTCTTGATATTCTTGATATCATCCCATATCTCATTTGGTCTTAAATTTTTTTAATAATATTTTTATTCTATACTTGTTTACCTACAAAGTTCATATATGTTGATTTTCACACCGTATCTTTCCCATTTCCTTTACCCACTCCTCCCTCAATTCATCAAATTGTGTGACCCTGCCCATCCTCAACCCTCTTCTCCCCCCTCTTGTATCCTCATACACATTTTACTAGTTCTCTTTCAATTTCTATAATATTGCTCTTATACAGTATTTGTCCTTATGGGACTGAATTAGTTCACTCAGTATTCCCTCCCTCATTTGGTTTTCATTTATACTACTTTTCCAGGCCTTCAAACCTGTTCTTGGAATGGTTTTTAAATTCAGGTGGAATAGACTCAGGGTCATATTTTTGTTCTTGTGGCTTTGTTTAATTTTATTTAGCTTCAATTTCAGCTTGCATGTGAGGTTTAATCTGAACATCCATTCTACAGTCAGCACCTGGCCTAGTTTTCACAGCTGATATTGAGCTTCTACAACGATTAGTTCCACAGATGTAATCAGTCTGACTCCTGTCTTGTTTTTGCCACCAAAATGACTACTGTTCCTTATTCCTTGTTCCTTCTGCATTCCAGTCATCAGTTATCTTTCCTCAAAAGACCTTTTTATTTTTATTTGTTTATTGTTATTTTGACAAAAGTGTACAGAAAAGTTCGATTTTCATTCATTCATGGTTGCATTTTTTCCTCCCTGCCCTCCCCAATTCACTTTAAAAAAAACCCAAACATTCATTGTTGCAATTTCATCCCTTCCCCCCAAGCTTGTACCCTAATCCAGTTTGCTTTGCATCTCTTGTTCTGAACTGTTGTCATACATATAATGCCTAATCATATGTTCCTTTTAAACATGCTTTTTCTTTCATGTGTTTCAATGCAGTGTTATTTATCCTGTTTTTTTAGTTACCCCCCCAATCCTCATGTCAGTCCTGTTTTATAACAGTAGTGTTATGCAGTATTTTTCCTTTTGTGATTGAGATATTTCACTCAGCATAATGTCTTTCAGGGTCATCCATATTGTGTAATATTTAATGAGTTCCTTGTTTTTCAGTGCTGTGTAGGATTCCATTGAGTGAATAGACCATAGTTTTTCTATCCGTTCATTTGTTGATGGGCACTTGGGTTGCTTCCATCTCTTTGCTATTGTAAATAGCACAGCAATAAACATGGCTGTGCATATATTTGTTTGAGTGGCAGCTCTGCTTTCTTTAGGGTATATTCCTGGTAGTGGATTTCCTGAGTCAAATGTTATTTCTTTTTCCAACATTTTGAGAAAACACCAAACAGCCTTCCATAGTGGTTGCAACATTTTACTCTCCCACCAACAGTGAATAAGGGTTCCAACCACTCCACAACCTCACCAGCATTTGTTGTTTGCTAGTCATTAAACTTTGCTACACCAATTATTATTACCGAACTTTGGTTGCATGTTCAATCTATTTCAGACTGCAAATGTTGGTATAAATTTTCTATTTCCTCCTCTTTGGCTGTAGTTGTTGATGCATATATTTGAATGATAGTAGTATTAACAGTATTCCTTGTACGTGTATGGATATTATCATTATTCCTTGTATGTGTATGGATATTATCCTATTACTCACAATATTGTATTTAAGGATGGATCTAGCAATGGTCTTTTAGACTATAATTGAACCATTCAACCAAGAAAAGTTCATTATCAAGGATATCCAAAGCATTTTGTTCTTTTGCCTAACGTCACTGATATCAAGGAATAGGACCTCTACCTCCTGAGATTGGTCCTGCTGTCACAAGTATTTGTATTTCTATCTAGTTAACTCTTGAACAAACAGATATATCTTGAAGAGGGTGCAGCCGGAGTGCTCTTTGGAAGCAAGAATGATGAGGCTTTGCCTCACACACTTAGGGCATGTTGCTAGGAGGGGTTATTCCTTGGAGAGGGACATGATGTTGGGAAGGGTGGAGGGTATGCAAGGGAGAGAAAGACCCTCAGCCAGGTGGATTGACAAGTTGACTGCCACAATGGGCTCTAGTGTGTCAGTAAGTGTGAGGGTGGCTCAGGATAGAACAGGGTTTAGCTTCACTGTTCATAGGGTCGCTATGAGTTGTACTCGAATATATTGCACTTAACAACAACAACTCTTGTGTTTATAATGTATGAAAACATGCCAGCATGCACTTTTGAGAGTTGTGTTTTCCACTTACATTGTTGTTGCTGTTGTTAGGTGCCGTTGAGTCGTAACCGACTCATAACGACCCTATGAACGAAAGACCTGAACACTGTTCATACATAGAGTTTCCAGAGACAAGCCATTTCAGAAGTGGATGCCACTCCTGCTCCCAGGCTTGTTTTTGTCTAGTCGGGAAGCTCCAGCCAGCACTGTCCACCATGGGTAACCATTATCACATTCGGCACATCAGTGTCACAGTGTTCAGCATCACAGCAGCCACGAGTTACCTCTGTACAGCACCAGTGCTATACCACCTAGAAGAATGTTTGACAGGAAAACAATTGAAACCTGGCCCGAGGGCCGCAGATCAAAATCACCCACCTTGGGCTTGCTAGCATAACCTCTGTCCACTAGGCCAACGTAGTTCTCTCTGTCATCGTTGTTATTGTTGTTAGGTGCTGTCGAGTCATAGATGACTCATAGTGACCCTATGAATGAAAGGCCACTTACATTAGGGAAGAATAAAAGAAGAGGTATAAAGGAGGGAAAATGATAACCTCTGCAATGATCTAGTTCTAAGTGTGGCTTCTCTGGGAAAATCTTATCCATTTAATGCAGAGTTACTGAGCACCTCTTTGTATAAAGAAATATGCTAGACCTGGTGGGACATAGAAATGAAATTGGCTAACAGTCTATGAACAGAAATTGACATACAATAATTATGAGTGTTCCAAAGAAGAAAGAGTGGGGCAGATAATATGCTAAGTGGCTTAGCTTAAATCACTTGCTCGGCACTAGGATGCTTAGTAGAATCACCTTTCCAATAATAACATGAATTCCCAGATGGAAAATGGTATTATTGGCAAGATATTTGAGAGGCAACCTACAAGTAAGTGTCTACAGAAAATACGGTGTTAATAGTGACTACTGTTGTTGAAGCCCATTGCCAGGAACTTTACACATAGTATTTGAACTTGTCAGTCACTTTACAATGCAGAACTTAACAGCTTTGAAGATTTAGGGGAAGGGAAAGCTTGGGCTTTGAATCTAAACTGGAATTTTAACTCAAAGTTTCTCTAAATCCAAACAGCGAAATTTATTTTTCTGTTATTTCAAAGTACTTCTAGGATATAATGGTCTTAGGAACAAGTATTAAGTATTCTATCCTCAGGACCCTAATCCTGAACAGTTCCATTATGTATTTTTAAAAACCTCCTTTTTTCATGTGTTGGGAGAGGAGTTTGAATGCATTTCTGGCTTATGTTATGTTTTATCAAAGTGAAAATAAGACAGTCGGAAAATATTTAAATCCTTTAAAATGCTCTGCATATGTATGAGGTGTTATTGATTACTGAATGGCATATGTTTCTTGTGCACCGTATTCTATATATTCCCTGTACTGCCAGTTCACTTGCACTACTGGTTCGTCAGGACTGGGAAGGAGAAAATGGGCAACTGTGGAGAGTTTGGCCTTGGAACTTAGCCCAGAGGCCCATAAACATGACCCAAATAATTTTCTATTTCTGATTCTTGAATTCTTCATCTGTAAGTTTGACACTTTTCTCTAATCTGAGGCTGTTAGGTGGTTTTCATGATCGAAAAACATTCTATATACTAAGTTTTATATTAATTTTTCTCTACCCTGAGCAGGGCTCTGGGTTGCCTGTGCACCACAGGGACCAGGAAATGCAAAAAAAAAAAAAAAAATAAAACGTTTGAATCTAAGTAGGCTAGACTCTGTCAGCTCATCAGTTGCAAATGATGTTAAGCACTAAGTGAATTGTGCTTAATGAATTAAAGATGAAAGAGACAGCAGGGAGCATGAACACAGGAGAAGACCTTTCATTTCACATTTAAAGGACTCATTTTATTACTATTTGAGATCTATGGATCAGGATTTTTCCATTCTTCTCCTAATTGTTTACTTGAAAGAGCCTATTTTGTTTGAAAGGGTGAGGACACTGTGAATAGATGAGAAATCAAGCTAAATCCTGGAGTTTGTTTCTTAGACACTGAGTTCTTTCCTGGAATTATAGCTAAATGAACAAAGTATGCAGAGTTCAGGGGCTGTGTATCTGAGGGTCAGATTCAAGATTGTATGTATCTAAGAAACAGTGTCCTCTACCACATTTTACTTGTGTGCTTAGACAAACAATAGAATTTATGGACTTGAGAGGACTATATCATCCTTAAGGGTCCTCTGGTGGCATAGGGGTAAGGAGTTTTGCTGTCAAATCAAAGGAATGTGGTTCAAATCCACCAGCTTCTCCATGTGATAAAGTTGGGCCATCTCCTCCCATGATATTTACCGCCTCTGAAAATCTGCTGGAAGGTCAACTATGAATCAGTTCCGACTCCTTGAATGTTAAAAGAACTGTCAGCTGGATTTTTACAGAAAGCAAAGAGTACCAGAGGAGTGTCTGTCTGTGTTTCATTGACTATGCAAAGGCATTTGACTGTGTGGATCACAGCAAATTGTGGCTAACCTTGAGGAAAATGGGAATCCCAGAACACTTGATTGCGCTTATGTGAAACCTATACTTGAACCAGGAAGCTGTCCTCAGAACAGAGCAAGGAAACACTGCATGGTTTAAAATCAGGAAAGGATCATCCTGTCGTTTCTATATCTTTTCAACCTGCAAGCTGAACAGATTATTTGGGAGGCTGGATTTTATGAGGAGGAATGTGGCATCAGGATTGAAGGAAGACTCATCAACAACCTGCACTATGTAGATGACACAGACTTGCTTGCCAAAACAGAGGATTTGAAGCATTTGCTGTAGAAGGTAACTCATACTGGAGACTTCAATATCGATTGCAGCTCAACATCAAAAATATAGTTTCACCACTGGGCCAATTGGCAGCACCATGATGAATGGAGAAGAGATTGAAGTTTTTCACAATTACAGCTTCCTTGGCTTCACAATCAACACTAATAACAATACAAATTGCACTGGGGAAATCTGCTGTCAGGTATTTCTTCAAAGTACTTAAGAGCAATGGTGTCAGTATGGAGATTCAGGCGTGCCTGATTCAGGCCACAGTATTTGCAATTACTCGCAATTACATCAGAGAATTGGACAATGCTTAAGAATGATAAAAGAAGAATAGACTCCTTTGAGTTGCGGTACTGGAGAAGTATCTTGAACATATCATGGACTACCAAGGGAACAAACAGGTCTGTCTTGGAGAGGATGAAACCAGGTTGGAGGCTAGGATTTTAAAGCTCTATCTCACATACTTTGGGCACGTGGCTATGAAGGACCAGTACTTAGAGAAGGACATCATACTTGGAAGAGTAGAGGGACAGCATGGAAGAGGAAGACTCCAGATGAGATGGATTGACACAGTAATTGGGGTCATGAGGTAGGTGTGTCAGAGACACTGAGACTGGTTCAGCATACAACAGGGTTCAGAGCTATTTTCCATAGAATTACTATGAGTTGCAGGTGACTCAATGATATATAACAACAGCAAGTGTAATGTGATAACTGTCTGGATTTTCTCTCTTGGCCAAGTTTGCAAAGGACATAATTTCAACAACTGGGGCAGGGGAGGCAAGAGAATACATAAACAAAATGACAAAAAGAGAGAGAGATTTGCTTAGGTATTATTAAGGTGTTTCTGAATCACTTTATAGACACAGTAGAGAGGAGATACAGAATAAATTGGCATTTTCTAAGATTTAACTGAGTGACAGTTAGAAGAGGAGAACACCTTTGATATTAAAACCATCTGCTTTCCTATTCTCAATTGAAGTCTCCCTATTTACTCCAGTGCAGTAGTGTCCTCCTATTATTGAACTGGGCTGAATACATCAGAGCAACAGAGATAAGCTTGTTTCCAAAAGATTGAATGGTAGTTTTGCCTAATGTAGACAGAACACTTAAAGGTAAGAAAAAGTTTTTCACCAGTGAGCCTTTTGGATACTTGGAGGGTTACACATCTCATTGCTTTCATTTTCTGACTGATAAAGAACAAAACTAGTCAAGATTGTATCGAATACTGAATGTAAAAGTAGGTTTGTTTTATTTTGTTTTGGTTTTTGGTAGAAACGTTTCTAGACATAGACACTAAGGCTTCACAGAAGTAGAAGGCCAAGAATTTTTTTTTAATTATTCTGTTTTCATATCTTTGCATATTGTTTGTTTAGATGCGTATGGTGATAACCCAATGAAGACTGGCTGTTGCTGTTAGGAGCTATTTACTCTGTTCAGACTCAAATACAGCCCAATCTTACACGTTCTTCACAATCACTGCGGTGCCTGAACCTATTGTTGCAGCCACTGTCACTGTCAGTTCATCTTGAGTGTCTTCCTCCCATTCACTTTCCTTCTAAATGCACATGATGCCCTTCTGCAGTAATTGGCCCCTCCTGATAATATCCAGAGTATGAGATGAAGTCTCCTCATTCTTGTTTCTAAAGAAACACCACAATAATAGTTGTTATTAGGTGTCATCAAGTCGAGTGTGACTACTAGGAGTCTTCAATACATCGTGCTTTATGAAAGATAGGATGATTAGAAAGAAATGAAAAAAGATGCAGAAGAACTATACAATTAACCAATGAGACCTCATAGACATATAAGGAACATTCCTGTTAACAAGGGCTCACTGTAGGTCCTTCTTCAGTACCCATAGAACATTCTCCAGAATAGACCACGTTTAGTCGCAAAGCAAGCCTCGATAAATTCTGAAACATTAAAATACTGTTAGGCATCCTCTCAAATCACAATACTGTAAAATGAGAAACCAACAATAAAGGATCAAGGTGAAGGGGACAAACATGTACTTGGAAACTAAATAAAACCTTGCTTGTACACCACTGGGTAATTCAAGAAGGAAAGAAAAATGGAATTTCTAAGTTTCTTGAAACAAGTGATAATAAAAACACAACATATAAAAACCTTTAAGACATAACAAAAGTAGTACTCAGAGGTCAATTTAGAGCAATGAACAAATACATCAAAAAAGAAGAATCAAAACCAATGCTTTAACTCAACATCTCCAAACAAGAAGAAAAGTACAGCAAGTAAAACCCATAATCTCAAAAAGAAAAGATATAATATAAATTAAAGGAGGAATAAAGAAAAATGAAAACCAGAAAAACAATAGAAAGTATCAACAAGATCAGGAGTTATTTCTTTGAAGGGATTAATAGAATTTACAAACTACTGACAAACCTAACAAAGGAAAATAAAGTGAAAACACAAATAATGTGAATAAGAAATTACATGAGAGATGTTATGAAAAATCCCAACTGAAATAAAAAGGATAATACAAAATACTGTGAAAAGTTATACTTCAATAAATTTCAAAATCTAGGAAATGGGTAAATTTCCTAGATTTAGGTAGAAACCCATGTCCTACATAAACTAACACAGACAGGAATCACCTCAACAGAACCATCTCAAAAGAACAAATCAAACAAGTCATTAAAAAAAACCTACTAACCCCCCAAAAAAAACCCTTACTAAACCTTCAGAGAAGAACTGCCTCCAATCCTTCTTAAACTTTTTCAGCATATAAAAAAGATGGAACACTTTCAAATTTATTCTATTAAATAGCATGCAAACCCAGGGAAAGACATCATTTAAAAATAAGATTATAGTGCAGTATCACTTGTGAATGTGGATGCAAAAATCATCTACAAAATCCTAGCAATAGAACCCAGCATCATATCAAGTGGGATTAATACCAGATATGCAAGGATATTTATTTCACAGTAAAAAAAATAATCCATAAAAAAGTAACATTAGTCACAATAAGAAAATTATCAAAACCACTCAGTTGCCCGTCAGTGAAGGAATGGAGAAACTATGGTACATTCACACAGTGGAATACTATGCAGCATTGACAAAAAGGAAGCATTTATGAAACTCTATACAACATGGATGAGTTTACAGGACCTTAAGCTAAGTGAAGCCAGTTACAAAAGGACAAATACTATATAAGACCACTCTTATAAAAGCTATGGAAAAGTTTACATAGAGAAAAAAATCTAGTATGATTACTAGAGAGGAGGATATGAATAGAAAATTAATTTCTAGACAATAGACACTTTATTGGAATGGATGAAGGTTAGGAAAATGTGGAACGACTAGACTATCAGATATTGTGTGCACTGTAATTATCATTATGAAGCAAAATATGCAAGATTGATTGCCAAAAATTAAAATACAGTATGCTTTGTAATATGCTCTGTATGCTGAACAAATTATTCAGGAAGCTGGACTCTAGGAAGAGGAATATGGTATCAGGATCAGCGGAAGACTTATCAATAACCTGCATTATACATAGAACACAACCTTGCTCACTGAAAGTAAGGAGAACTCGAGGCACTTGCTGCATTAAAAAAACAAAACAAAACACAAACGCACACACACAAACACAACACAGCCTTCAATATGGATTGCATCATGTCAAGAAAAGAAAAATTCTTACCACAGAACTAATGGGCAACATCATCTTAGATGGAGAAACGATTAAAGTTTTTAACAACTTCCTCTTACTTGGACCTAAATCAACACCCTTTGGTACCAACAGTCAGGAAATCAGGAGACATATTGCACTGGGCAAGGCTGCAGTTAGGGACCCCTCCAAGTGATTGAGGAATAATGATGTCAGTTTGAGAACTAAGGTGCATCTGACTCAGGCCATACCCTTTCAAATCATTTGCTATGCATCTGACAGCTGGACAATGAAAAAGGATGACAGAAGAAGAATTGATGCCTTAGAGCTGTGGTCTTGAAGAAGAGTACTGAACATCTCATGGACTGCCAAAAGAACAATAAATACACCTTGGAGAAAGTGCAGCCAGATTGCTCCTTGGAGCCAAGGATAATAAAGCTTCATCTTAAATATTTCAGATATTGTGTGCACTAGGAGAGGATATCCCTTAGAGAGGGATATGATGCTTGGGAAGGTGGATAGATGGTCGGTGAAAGAGAGGAAGGCCCTCAACTACGTGGATTGACACAGTGATAACCACAGTGGGCTCAAATGTGTCAAGAAGTGTGAGGATGGCACAGGAACAGGACAGGGTTTAGATCTATTGCTCATGGATCTGCTTTCTATGGGAGTCAGCTCCTACCAACAACAACGACATACTCTGTAAACTTCTACACAAATCACAATAAAAATATAATTTTAAAATATAAAGAGCACTCTAGTTGCACTCTTTCCAAGATAGATTTGTTTGTGATTTTCTTTTTACATTCTCTGATATATTCAATATTCTTCACCAACACTGTGACTCAAAGCCTTCAATTATTGTCAAGTTTAGATGCGCATATGTTGTTGTTGTGGTGGTGGTGTTAGCTATTAACATGTTAACTATGATTCATAATGACCCTGTAAACCATAGATCTGCCCT
>NW_006399833.1:12434004-12442141 GCF_000299155.1 Elephantulus edwardii
TTTTTTTTAATTTCTTGACACATCTGAGAAGTTTGAAAATACCATGGCGTAAGTCAGGTGCACCTTAACCTTTATACTTCTATTATTAGCATTTTAAAGAAATTTGTCCAATGCAATAATACCTTTTATTTCTTGGCTGCTTCTTCCCTGGACATTTCTTGTGGATCCAAGTAAATTGAATCACTAGGTAACTTGAATATTTTCTCCATTTATTATGCTGCTGCTTATTAATCCAGTTGTGAGGATTTTGGCTTTTTAATGTTGGAATGTAATCCATACTGAAGGCTTTTGTCTTTGACCCTTATACAGTAACTATTTAAAAGTCTTGTTTCTTTCAGCCGGCAAGGTTATATCATTGGCATATTAAAGGTTGTTAATGAATCTTTCTCCAATTTTGATGCCACCTTCCTCTTCATATAGTTGAACTCAGATGATTTGCTCAGCAAACAAACTGATTAAGTCTGATGAAGGATACAGTCCTGACACATACCTTTCTTGATTTTAAGCTGTTCTAATTGGCTCTGATGGTCTCAATATAAAATGCATTTTTGTGCTTGTAAAACATGGACATGTCTATATTTAGATATGCAAAACACTTTCCCAAAATGCATTTTTTAACATAGTCATTCAGGCTTTTTCAAATTCATTATTGGTTTTACATTGCAAAACACAAGAACATTGTGTTTGTGGAGACCAAGGGAGATTGAGGATAGGTGGATGAAAAGTCAAGAACTGGTAGTATCTACTGGACAGACGGGTAACATCATGATGGATGGAGAGGAGACTGAAATTTTTGTCAGCTTCATCTTGCTTGGATCCACAATTAACACCCTTGGTACTAGCAGTCAGGAAAAGAGGAGATGAATTGCATTGCATTTAAGAACCTCTCCAAATTATTGAAGAATAATGGTGCCAATCTGAGGACTGAATAAGGCTTTCCAATCATTTGCTATGCATCTGGGAGCTGAACAGTGAATAAAGATTACAGAAAAAGAATTGAAGCTGTGGTGTTGGAGAAGAGCACTGAACATCGCATGGACGGCCACAAGAACAAAGAGGGTTGCTATGAGTGGTACTCGACTCGATGGCACCAAACAAGAAGAAGTATAAATGCCTCAAGCCAAGACAATTTCTACTGAAGCCCTATACCTCTACTTGTTTACATTTCCTCCTCTTGCTTTAACAAGATTTTCATAGCTGGATTCCTGGTCTTATTTTTATTTTACTATTTATCAGATATTAAGATATTAATAATATTTTTCTGTGGGGTTTTTTGGTGGAAGTTTAGGTAGAAAGTTAGATTCCCATTTAAAAATTGCTACAAAAATTGTCCAGGGATATTAGGTCCCTTCTTCATGATGTGTAACATTCTCATTTATTTCATTCTGGATGTTTCATTTCCAGTGATAATTTTCCTCTCCCCTTCCCTCTCGCCTTTGCTTTATAGTAACTGTTGACCATTTGGTCTCGTATAGATGATATTTTAAATGTGTGAAGTACTCACTGGTAATATTTGTTATTTTATGAACCAATCTGTTATTTAACTGAAAGGTGACCTCAGGGAGTAGTTTTAGTTTAAGGTTTGTTCAATATCTCCAAGCAACAGTCTCAGAAAGTCCTCTAGTCTCAACCAGACCCTTAAATCTGGGCTTTCTAAAACTAAATTTTGTTTCACATTTTTCTCCTTTCTAAGATTCCTTTTTGTGACTCTCATGAAAAATGTTGTTAGTGGTACTCATAATCATTGTTGTTATGTTGTTGAGTAGGAACTGACTCATAGCTGACCTTCCAGTGGATTTTCAGAAGCAGCAAATTTTAATGGGAGGAGATTGCCCATCTCTCTCCTGTATAGCAGCTAGAGGATTCAAACTACATGCCTTTGGGTTCACAACACAGCTTCTTATCACTAGGCCACCAGGCACAATTTAATTCTTCTGGTCTTAGCACAGTCAATACACTTGGGACCAGCAATCATGAGATCAGGTGATGTATTGCACTGGGAATGTCTCCAGTCAGTGATGTCTCTAAATTGTTGAGGAGCAATGATGTTAGTTTGAGTACTAAGGTGTACTTGATTCAGGCTATGGGTTTTTTTTTTTCAACCATTTGTTATGTTGCTGAGAGCTGGACAATAAATGAGGATGACAGAAGAAAAATTGATACTTTTGAGCTGTGGTGTTGGAGAGGAGTACTGAATATCCCATGGACTGACAGGAGAATAAACATATATTTTGGAGAAGGTGCAGTGAGAGTGCTTCTTGGAGACAAGTTTGGTGAAACTTCATCTCACATACTTGGAGAATGTTACTAGGAAAGGCTATTCCTTGGAAAAGGACCATCATGCTTGGAAAGGTAGGGAAGGGGGACATGGCAAAGGGGAGGAAAACCCTCAACCAAGAGTAATGATACAGTGACTTCAACAATGAGCTCGAGTGCAAGACAGACACAGGAGAGGACAGGGTTCAGATATGTTGTTCACAGGGTCACAATGAGTCCTGCTCAACTCAACAGCTCCTGTTAATACCAAATTCACTGAGATTTGTGTGGAATGTTAGTCCTGTAGTTTCGTCTCTGAATTTCCTCATTTCTCTTTTGGTTGGGATGAGAAGAGAGTGATAGTTGTATCTTAGATGTCTGCTTATAAATTTTAAGACACTAAAAACTATTAACTTAGCTAAGGTATTGAATATAAACTTCATGAACTGTATTGGGATAGTTGACCGAGTTGTCCTATTAGACTTTGGTCCTAATGCTTCAAATCCATAAAAATCAATCCTTCAAGGTGTTTATTATGTCTAACAAGTATCTGTAATAGCAACTGTGCCCTCTATATACTTTTATTGTATATATGAATATGCACACAGGTATACACATATGCACAAATATATGTGTGTGCACACACACATACACACACACACACACACACATAAAATTCCTCATGGCACAGTAGTTAAATGATTGACTGCTAGCCAAAAGAATAGCACAACTTACCAAACTCGGACATAGAACATTAACTTGATAAACTATCTTATGCAAATTGACCGTGTTGGTCTAGAATGTAGCACATAAAATTTATGAACTATATTACGCAAATTGACCAAGTCATTCTATGAGATTATGGTCCTAAGGCTTTCATAAAACCGGTCTTGGAAAGTATTAGTTTTTATCTAAGAAGTATAAGAAGTAGCTATACCTACAACTGTGCCCCCTATATTGTTGTTGTTGTTATGTGCTGTCGAGTCGCCTGCAACTAATAGCAACCCTATGTACAACAGCTCTAAACTCTGATCTATTCTGTGCCAATTTGTCTCTGACACACCTACCCCCATTACCCTGTCACTGAATCAATCCACCTCATAAAGGGTCTTCCTCTCCTGTGCTGTCCCTCCACCATCCTAAGCATGACGTCCCTCTCCAAGGACTGATCCTCCTGTAACGTGTCCAGAATATGTCAGATGAAGCTTCAGAATCCTTGCCTCCAAGTTGCAGCCTGGTTTAACCTCTCCAAGATGAACCTGTTCGTTTTCTTAGCAGTCCATGGTATATTCAATACTCTAACACCACAGCTCAAAAGCATCAATTCTCCTATTCTCCCTAGAGACTGTCCAACTCTCTGACACATAGCAAGTGAATGAAAAGACCATGGCCTGTATCAGGTGCACCTTAGTCTCCAGAGTGACACCATTGCTCTGCAGTACTTTGGAGAGGTCCCTCATGTGCATGTACACAGGCGCGCGCGCACACACACACACACACACACACAGAGAGAAATCTGTATTCCATGATTTCCTTCACTAAGCGATTAAAGTCTTGTTTCTTGCAGCAAGCAAGTGGGTATCTAAAATTATAAACAAAACACAACTCATTGCTATTGAGTCAATTCCAACTCATGGGAACCCTATGAGTTGCAAACTCTACAGGACAAAGTAGAATGTCTCCCTAGTGTTTCCAAAACTATAAATCTTTATGGGAGCAGACTGCTTCCTCTTTCTTCTGTAGGGAAGCTTGTGGATTCCAACTGCTGACCTTGTGGTTAGAAGGCCAATAGTTAACCCCCTTTCTCTCCAGTGCTCCTCCATACAGATACATGTGTATATACATGCATATGCACGTGTGTTTTTCTTATTGTCTTGTACCCTCGAGTCAGCTGTGATTCATAGCGGCCTTGTACACAGTAGCTCTGAACTCTGGCCTATCTTGAGCTAATCTCACCATTTTTTTGTAAGATAAATATATAAAATAATAATTAATTGTAAAGAAAGTTTACAGAGATTTTGGATTTCCGTTCATTCATTGTTGCACTTTTCTCCCTACCCACCCCTCCCCCCAGTTTGTTCTTCTCTTTGAAAAGGAAAAGAAAAATTCTTTCATTGTTTTAAAACTCCTCCCCCCAAGTCCAGTCCACTATGCAGCCTTCGATCTAGACTCTTTTCATGACATAAATACGTAATCACATTATCATTTTTAAACCATTTTCTCCCTCATCTGTTTCAATGCAGTATACATTATCCATCCCGTCTTTCTCAGTCTCCCCCCAGTCCCAATGTCAGTCCCATTTTCCAACAGTGGCACTATGCAGTATTAGTCCTTTTGTGACTGAGATATTTCACTCAGCATAATGTCCTCCAGGGTCACTCATTTTGTATAATATTGCATGAGTTCCTTGTTTTTCAATGCAGCATAGTATTCCATTGTGTGACTATACCAGAGTACCAGAGCTTCTCTATCTGTTCATTTGTTGATGGGCACTTAGGTTGTTTCCAACTCTTTGCTATTGTGATAAACATGGTTGTGCATATATCTGTGATAAACATAGGTGTGCATATATCTGCTTGGGTGGTGGTTATGCTTTATCTGGGGTATTTTCTCAGTAGTGGAATTGCTGGGTCAAATGGTATCTCTATTTTCCAACTTTTTGAGAAAGCTCCATACTGCCTTCCACAGTGGTTGCACCATTTTACACTTCCACCAACAGCGAATAAGGGTTCCATTTTCTCCACAACCTCGCCAGCATTTGTTGCTTGCAGTTCTGTTAAATTTTGCTATTCTGACTGGGGTGAGATGATGTCTCATAGTTGTTTTGATTTGCGTCTTTCTTAGAGCTAACACACCTCCCTTTCCAACCCCAGTTACTATGTCAATCCGTCTCAACCAGTGTTTTCCTCTCCTGCATTGTTCCTTCACCCTTTCCAGCATGATGTTCTTCAAAAACTGATCCTTCTGACAACATCTTCAAAATCTGTTGGATGAAGCTTCAAATTCTTTGCCTTCAAGGAGCAACTCCCTCCAAGATAGACTGGGGTTTTTTTTTCTCTTGGTGGTCCATAGCATGTTCTAGACTCTTCTCCAGCTCCACAACTCAAAGGCACTGAGTCTTCTTCTGATATCCTTATCATTCATTGTCCAGCTCTCTGCTGCCTAGCCAGTAATTGCGAAGACCATGGCCTGGATTAGGCACCTCTTAGTCTCTATCCTGACATCGTTGCTCTTCAGGACTCCAAATATGGACTGCCAGGAGTGGCATCCAATTTCTAAACAACATGCCTCCAGAAACTCTATGAACTTCGATAAATGTCGATAGTTATACAGGAGCTTCTGGCCTTTTGTTTATAGGGTCGCTAAGAGTCGTGCTCAACTCGAAGGCAATCAACAACAATAGAAAAAAGCAATCTGTCTTGGTAAAATTACAGTCAGGCTGATGTAGAGGCGAGGATGGTGAGATTTCACCCCACATACTTATATTGTGAGGAGGGGCCAGTTCCTGGCAAAGGACATTATACTTGGAAAGATGGAAAATCAGAGACAGTGAGGAAAACCTCAGAGAAGTGGGGTGGATTGGTATAGTGACTACATCAAGCATAGCAGCAATTGTGAGGATGGCACAGGATTGGACAAGGTTTCATTTTGTTTCACATAGAACTGCTATGCGCTATTGTCTGCTCAACAGTACCTAACAACAACAGTTCATCCTTTTGTGAGCTCTTAGGTAATTTCTCTTCGCTCTTGTGGATAGTGCTGTAATGAAAACAGGTGTACATATGTCTATTCAAGTCACTTCTATTAGGTCTCTAGAGTATATTCCTAGAAATGTGATTGCTGAGTCATGAAGTAGCTCTATTTCTAGTTCTTTATAGAAGTGCTATAATGTGTTTTTCCATAGTGATTATATCCTTTTAGATTACCAGATCTCATTTTCTTGCAGAATTACCTCAGACTACCCTCAGTTATTTTTTTTTTTGCTTGTTTCTCTCCTAGCCTTTATCACTTTAGTGTATCAGTCAATACAAATTTCTGTAAGGTCCATGTGACCAGCCCTCTGAAAGGAAGTATAGAAGTTCAAGGAAAAGATGCTTTGTCTCAGAGGAAGCTTATCATCTAAATGGAGGGAGAAACCTTACAGAATCCATGAGAAAGTGGGGAGGCAAACTGTAACTACAAGTTAGTTTGTGTGATTGAGTCTTTAAATGATCTAGGAAGAATGAGGATAATTTCTGTGTGCCAAACACTTTGTATGCTGTCACGTAATGTGCAAACGTTATTACATACCTCCTAACAAATTTAGATAGCACAACCCTGCTTGCTGAAACTGAGGAGGACCTGAAGCACTTGCTGTGGAAGGTTAGGGACCGCTGTCTTCAGTATGGATTGAGACTCAGTATTAAGAAAACAAAGATTCTCACCACTGGGCAGACTGGCAGCATCGTAATGGATGGTGAAGAGACTGACATTGTTCACGGTTTTGGCTTACTTGGATCCAGAGTCACCACTCTTGGCACCAGCAGCCAGGAAATTAAAAGAACTATTGCGATGGGAAAGTCTGCAGTTAGAGACCTCTCTAAAGTGCTGAAGTGCAAAGATGTCTGTCTGGAGGCTAAGGTGCGCTTGATACATGCCATGGTTTTTGTAATCACTTGCTATGTATCAGAGAGCTAGACAATAACTAGGGATGACAGAAGGAGAATTGATGCCTTTGAGCTGTGGTGTTAGAGAAGAGTATTGAATATTCCATAGACTGCTGAGAAAATGAACAGGTTTGTCCTGGAGAGGGTGAAGCCAAGCTGCCTTGGAGGCAAGGATTCTGAAGTTTTGTCTGACATGCTTTGGACATGTTGCAAGGAGGGACCAATCCTTGGAGAGGGACGTCATGCTTGGGATGGTGGAGAAACAGCACAAGAGGGGGAGACCCTCAATGAGAGGGATTGATTCAGTGACTGAGGTAATGGGGTAGGTGTGTCGGAGACAGTGAGATTGGCACAGGATAGGGCAGAGTTTAGGGCTGTTGTACATAGGGTCGCTATGAGTTGCAGGCAGCTCAGCGGCACATAACAACAACAAGAAGGACATCATGCTTGGAAAGATAGATTGAGAGCACTGGAGAGGAAGACCCCTGATGAGATGGATTGACAGAGTAACTGGAGAAATGAGGGTAGGTGTGTCAGAGACAGTGAGATAAGCTCAGGACAGAGCAGGATTCAGAGCTATTGTGCATAGGGTCACTATGAATTGTGGTCGACTTGACAGCACATGAGAGTATCATTAAAATCACTTGACATAGAAAGTGAAACCCACACAATTTTTTTAAAACCATACACACAAATAAACAAACAAGCAAACAAACCTCATCCATAGTCTTACAACCAAATAGAGGTGAAATCAGAAATTTCAAACAGGTCTCATTTTAATGTTCATTCCCTTTCTACCACAGGATGTGTCCAGACTCCAGACCATCAGGGAATGAAAGGAGAGACAGCTTGAGGAGTCAGAGGAGGCTGAACTTGACATGGACATGGGGGAAAAAAAGAGAAATGAGATTTCTAATAAGGGTAGAGAGGAATTCATGGCAGGAGTGTACATGATTACATGCTTGGGTGTGGAGGTAGAGGGTTTGGTTACCTTATGTGTAAAATACAAACTATCTTGCCTATTTTATTTTTCCCCCTTTTTTATTATTTTTATTTATAATTAAATTTTATTAGTTTTAATGAACATTTACAGGGATTTTGGGTTTTCATTCCTTCATTGCTGCACCATTCTCTCTACCCTCCTCCCCAGTTTGTTGTTCTTCCCCGCCATCCGAATGTCTGTTTTAATTATCCAATTGCCACAGTGCTTGTCAAAGTCAGTTCTGATTAATCTC
>NW_006399833.1:12443466-12449409 GCF_000299155.1 Elephantulus edwardii
ATGCACACCCATGTTTATTGCAGCTTTGTTCACAATAGCAAGGAGTTGGAAACAACCTAAGTGCCCATCAACAAACGAATGGCTAGAAAAGCTGTGGTATATTCGCACAATGGAATACTATGCTGCATTAAAAAACAAGGAAATCTTGCCTATTTTATAAGACTCCTGGGAGGATTGTGAAGAGAAGCTGCAAAGGTATGTTCAGGATGTTGTCATTTATGCCTCCAGGGCTTATTTGTAGAGGTTAGCAATCCTTTACAACACTCTACCAGCTATAGGTCTGGGATCCTTTTAAATGCAGCCCGAGGCAGTCAGTAACAATCAGAGTACAACTGGAATAAGTTAGGCACTCAAGAAATCATAGCTATTATAGTTTCCAAAGAACTACAAGAAGTCCATAGAAGTATAACCAAGTGCAGTCAGTCTTTTCTATTCTCACTTAATACAAATGCAACTGTATGCATTTGCAGCGCCTCAGAAGTTCACCATGCCCGCAGTATTTACAGGTTGGAAATGAGACTCAACCCTGCTACAAGGGTTGTACATGGGCACATTTATTTTGTGGACTATAAGTAACATCACACTTGATAACCAGAAATTCACAAGCCTCCAGGACCTAGCTTTATCCACAGAAGTCTTCAGGCCAGCCCCTATATCCTATGAGCTCTGGTGGTTTAGCCGTAAGCAGGTGAGCTGCAATCTCAAAGGCTTGAATTTGCTTGCTCCTTTTTGGGCAAAGGATGGACAAGCTCCTCCCGTGTAATTTACTGCTTCTGGAAACCCACTGGAGGGTGCGCTGGGAGTCAGTTCCAACTCCACAGCATACAACATCTAACATATCCTGTAGGTATTCCTCAGGGCCTGAATCAAGTTAGCAGATACAACAAAGAGGCAGTGTCTACCATTGGCATTTTCTCCATGGCTCCATGAAATACTGTTATACATTCATAAAATGCCTACCTAGTCATCTCTCCCTCTGTCCGGCCTCCAGATCCCTTTCCTTACTAGCAAAGCTCACCCTATCTTCCTAGGTCTTCATCCTTGCCAACTTGTGAGAAAAGAACGGTGCAAACAGGCTATGAGATTCACCATTGGAATGACGTTATTAACCATGACTCAGCCCAGTGACAGCATAAGATCATTCACTGTATAATATGCATCCCAGTAACAATAGCAGACAAAGAACAGATTATCCAATAAGCTAGGTACACACGGAGTTACTTGTGCTTACTCACTCACCTATAGTGAATGATTTCACCGCTTCCCCATCTGTTTCTCCTAGCATTCTGTTTCTGGGTATGGCTGGCAACTGGTTCTCTCCTAATTCCACAGAACTTTTCTATCGAATCAAAGTCTCTTTTCCAACTTAGCATCCCTGAAGAGGTAGGAGTTACCCACCAACCAAGGTGAGTATGGGCTTACTATTTACTTAACCTGTAGTGAGGAGCTGCGTGCATTTTTTTCACCATGTGAAACCCAGGTGAAATTGTTCACTATAGTAACCACAAGTAAGCCTATGCTTACCTTGTTTATTAGGCTATCCACTCCTGCACAGAGATGGGAGAGAACACGGAAAGAAGAACCTTAGGAGAAACGACGAATAGGTCCATGGAGCAGACAGGCTAGTGGAGCAAACTGCAGGAAGATTGAGGCTTAAAGGAAGCGATAAGATCTCAGGCACAGCTGTGGTGAAATTGATCTCAGCTGGAGTGCTCTAGCTCTGCTCTGGGGATGGCTTTTCTTAGTTACAGACTGGGCAGAGCAGAGCAGTACACACTTCGCAGTGGGGACCACATAGCCCTGAGAGCGGGATCAGCACAACTGCCACCCTTTCAATTGTCCTCATGTTAGCTCTAAGTAACATGCCTGGGCCAGGTCTACACTTAACCCAGTGGAGCTCCTGGCAAAACCTAAGAAGGAAGCAGTCTGCATATCCTGCATATCATTTCATTTTAGGAGCTTTCATTGGGGACCATGTTTTTATTATTATTACTACTACTAATTTTAATAAAAGTTTACAGAGACTTTGGATTTCCATTCATTCATTGTTGCACTTTTCTCCCTGCCCATCCCTCCCCTCCCATTCTTCTCTTTGAAAAGTAAATGAAAAATTCTTTCATTGCTATTCAATCCCTCCCCCCAAGTCCACTCCACTGTGAAGCCTTCATTCTGGACTCCAGTCATGATAATAATACCTAATCATATATCCCTTTTAAACAGTTCTCTCCCTCATCTGTTTCAATGCAGTATACATAATTTATCCCCTCTTTCTCAGTCTCCCCTCAACCCTGATGTCAGTCCTGTTTTCAAACAGTGGCACTATGCAGTAGTTGTCCTTTGTGTGACAGAGATACTACACTCAGCATCGTTTCAGAAATGTAGATGATTTTGAAACTGAAAGGGCCTTTTGAGAGTGTGGAGCCTAGCGGTTCTCAAAAATGTTATTGGGGGAACCTCCTGTGTTAGCATCATCTTCAGCACGTCATTGAAACACAGATTATCTGGTCTTGTTCTAGACCCACAGAAATTTGCTCCCTAGGGGTGAGGCCCATTACTCTGCATGCGGAACTCCTAGCAGATTCTTTTGTATCTCGATATTTGAAAACCTCTGTTAAACACTGGAGCTCTTTAGAACTGTATCATCAATCCCATTATATTCACAAGGTATTATAATCTGCAGAATTTTTACATGAGAATCATCTTTGTTACCTCAAAAAAGAATCTAGATGCCTGGGCCTTGAATGAATTCTGTTGTTGTTGTTGTTGGGTACCATAGAGTCAGAACTCGCCCATAGCTGACCCTTTGGCTGGTTTTCAGAGGCAGTTAATTCAAAGGGAGGAGATTGTCCGTCCTTCTTCTAAGGAGCAGCTGGTGGCCTCGAACCATGTGCCTTTGGGATTGCAGTGCAACTGCTTGCCACTAGGTCACCAGAACTCCCAAGTCTGAATCAAAATTTCTTACGTGTTCAAGTTGAGAAACCCAGTTTCATCATTGTATGTATAAAGAAATCAAGATCCAGAGAATGACAATGACTTGTCTAAAGTTGTTGATCTAGAGGTGACACAGCTGGGATTACAAGCAGGCCAATAACATCATGGACCTTTGGCTATCCTTCAAGGGTTATTTATGTCTCGATTTAGCTCCCAGGACCACAGTGCTCATTGGAAGAGCTGGATCTCAAGTGTGAGAGGGCAATTGCTCTAGGTAGCTGCATGACTTTGGATCAAAGCTTCTCCTCTTTTGAGTTTTGGAAGACAGCTTGAAATAAATCATTGAAGGTCCAAATCTTTCTTGTACACAGCAGGGTACTGCAAGTCTTTCTCTAAATGGGTCCTCAGGGAACTCCAGAGCAGAGACATTTTATGTCCGGAGGGGCTATTATTAACCATGGCTTTGAGTCACACTGACCACAAATGGCAAAATGGCCAGCAATAGTTTGCTGCACCCATTTCCTTATTGTTGTGTTCTTTTGTGGTTGAAACATAGCAGCTAATTAAGAGCTTAAATACAATCAGTTCTGTGTCAGACCTGGTCCACGTTCACTGGAATGGTGTCCCAGCCTCTGCGTTTGGGATTCCTGCCTCTGCCTCTGCCTCTGCTTCATCTCCTCAAGACTATGGTTTGGAACTTCGCTGGATTGGCGGGCTCAATTCCAGGATTCTCTTGGGCATGCCCATAGAAGGCATTTGACCTCTAAAGGGAGAGCAATGGCAGGTCTGAAGAAATATTCTATGAAGGATTAAACAATTACCATTGACGACAGTGCTGTTGTATGAATTGCATTTGAGTTAATGCTTATAATTAGTGTTTCACCAGTGCGACACTCTTAGGAAAATTAAATGCTGTGCCACGTTGAATCTGTAAGAGGCAGGAAACCTCTATAATCTCTATAGCCTCTATAGAGATTCTGGAAGTTCTGAATGTAGATGAAAAGGAAGGGAAGAGGAAAGAAAAGTCAGCCCACCAATTAAAGGATAGTTTTGAATAAGTCCACAATGTATTCTTTTAAAATTTTGTACCAAAACACTGAATAATAGAAACTATTCATTATTTTGTTGCTAAAGAGCATTTGGCAGCAAAACCTGACCTGGACTGACATGAATTTAGTTTTTATCTCAAATACATGAATATTTAAGTATTTCTTTCCTGTTGTTGTTGTTGCTTGCCTTCGAGTCCAGCACAACTCATAGCAACCCTATAAACAAAAGGCCTGAAGCCTTTCTATAATGATCAACATTTATCAAAGTTCATAGAGTTTCTGGAGGCATGCTGTTTAGGAAGTGGATGCCACTCCTGCTTCAGACACATTAATCAATTAATTGTGAGAAGGATCTTTGGGTGGTATAAATGGTTACTATGTCCCACCTTGCTAGCTAAAGGGTGAGAGTTCATCCAGAGGCACTTCAGAAATTCCTTGTGGGCTACTTCTGAAAAATGAGACCGCACGCTCTGTAGAGCACAGTTCTCCTCTCTTCCATATTGAGTTGTTGGGAGTCGGAAGGGACTAACTGGCAAATAGTTAGCTATGGAAGGATTACCTCGATGCTGCTGGAGGTCATGGCTATCACAACGACTATTCCAGTGTACCACAGACATTGTGAGGAATGTTCAGGATAGGGCAAGGCTCAGATCTGTCATTCGTAGAGTTGCTAGGTGTCAGTCAACATGATGGCACCAGACAACAACAACAATAACTCCTTGTTACCTTTCTAATTTTTTTAACTCTTAAACTTTTAAATTTTAAAATTCAGTCAGAATACCGAATGTGGTTCTTATAAATAATGTTTTTGTTGTTGTTGTTATGTGTTATCAAGTCAGAACGTACTTAAACGGATCCTCTAGGAGGTTTTCAGAGGCTGTGAATTGCAAGGGAGGAGACTGGCCTTCATGTTCAAGCTACTTGCCTTTGGTTTGGCAGCACAGCTTCTTAACAGTAGGCCATTGGCGCTCCCTTCCAGAAATAATAAAAAGTGCTTAGTGATAAGGAATGTGTTGCCAGCCCAAAGGTGCATAGTTCGAATCTACCAGCTACTCGTTGGAAGAAATATGAACAATTTCCTCCTGTACAGTTGGTTGCCTCTGAAAACCTACTGGAGGATCAGCTTTGAGTTACGTCTGACTTGACAGTATATATTTATAAGAAGGAACGTTGGTTGTGTACTGGTAAATTGCCCAACTGATAATGGGCTCCATAGGAGAAATATATTGAATAATACAATGTAATTCTACAAATATTATTGTTTTGTAAATCCTTTGGGGTAGTTATACTTGGTTCAGTGTCACAGTGTACCAGAATCCACCTTATGGAATTTAAGAAAAAAAAATTGTGGACCAATTCCCATCTACAGGGAGCCTTGCAAATATATTTTTACCTTGTTTAATTCTTTTAATACTATGAGGTAGGTATTATAATCATCTCTTCTAAAATTGCAAACTAATGCTCAGTTATGGTAAGTGACTATCCCAGAGTCACACAGTTTTTGTTCTAGTGAGCATTAGAATCTAAGACTTGCTTAACTCTTGCAATCTACTCTCTGAGTGAGGTAAGCAGCTGTGAAGAACTCTGTGAGCCTTTTGTGGATGTTATGTGGAGATAGAATTGACTACTACCACTGGGCCAATTGGCAGCACCATGATAGGTGGAGAAGAGACTAAGTCTGTTAATAATTTCAGCTTGCTCAGTACCACAGTCAACTCTCTTGGCACCAGCAGTCAGGAAATCGAAAGGTGAATTGCACTGGGAAAATCTATATCAGGTACCTTTTCAGAGTGCTAAAGAATAATAATGTCAGCCTAGAGATTAAGGTGCATCTTATCTAGGCTATGGTCTTCTCAATTACTTATTTGCTATGCATCAGACTATAAGGATGGCAGAGGAAGAATGGATGCTTTTAAGTTGTGGTGCTGGAAAAGAGTATTGAACATACAATGGACTGCCAAGA
>NW_006399833.1:12452464-12460666 GCF_000299155.1 Elephantulus edwardii
AAAAAAAAAGAAATTACCTACACAATTTATCAAAGTAGAGATTCTTAAGCTCAACCCCTGTATGAATCAGGATTTCCAGAGAATGGAAGTTAGGTGATTCATGTGCACACTCAAATAAATGGTCTAAATAATTGCAAGCTTTACCTCTTATTAAAACTGGCTTGGAAGTAGGAGTGGCATCCATTTCAAAAAAACTTGCCTCTAGAAAAATCTATGAACTTGGACAAACAATAAAAGTTTTGTGTTCAAGACTTTCGTTCATAGGTTCGCTATGTGTCATCTATGACTCTACGGCACTCAATAATAACAACAACCACCTCTTATTAACTAGTATCTTAGCTCTCACTTGACACTTAGTGGGATTGACAGAGATGAGCGCACAAATGTGCACTTGAGGAGTGGAAATGTATCTGGAAGGGGTAGATCAGACGTGAGAGTACAGTCTTACTATTCAGCTGTACTGAAAAAAAAATTGGAGTAAACTCTTTTTTTTTTCTATGCAAACCACCTACTCCTTATCTCAATGATACAACAATGCTTTAAGGTTGATAAGACTGCCATGCCCTTCAGATAAATTAATAAATGAGGAGCTAAATGAGTTATTCAGGGCCCGCCACCTGATTAATGACAGTATTTGGATAAAATCTTTGGACCTCTAGTCTTACCACTTTTCTGTGTGAAACCAGGCTGCTCCTTGGAGACAAGGATTCTGAAGCTCCATCTGACATACTTTGGGAATGTGGCAAGGAGGAACCAGTCCTTGGAGAGGGACGTCATGCTTGGGAGGGTGGAGGAGCAGCACAAGAGAGGAAGGACCTCCATGAGATGGATTGACTCAGTGACTGGGGTAATAGAGTAACGTGTCAGAGACAGTAAGGTTGGCTCAGTACAGAGCAGGTTTTCAGGTCACAGTGAGTCACAGTGAGTTGCAAGCGACTCGAAGGCACATAACATCAACAACAACATATCTAGAGAGGATGAGTCACCATTAGAGACAATCTGTGGAATAAAATATTACATTTTAAAAGCTTCGCTGATACAGATTTTGGTTTGAGTGGCCAATTTAAATACACTTAAATAGCATGCTTCACAATCAAAGGGCAATGAAAGCACTTGCACTCCAGAAGAGTTCAACTAATATGCCATATGTCTGGAGTTTGTTTTTAACTTTTGCTGGTTGTTTTATTCTGGTTATTAGTGAAAGGAGGACTGCTGAACATTCCCATATTTATACTTTAAAGAATAGTCTGTTCTCATTTCCTGGGTTCTCAAGCTCACCTCTTTCCCTTGCCTGTGAAATCTTAATCATATCCATGGTAACCAAATGTGACCTTAGTTAGGGATTAAGAAGCCAAGGGGAAGAAAAAAAATGGATTAACCACAGCAATCAGAGCTCCTTAACGATGAAGTCTAGACATGGGGCACTGAGTGGCAAGCCCAACTAGTACTTATTCCAGTTCAAGCTAAGTACTCTCTGGCCTTTGCTTCTCATAGGTTAATGCACCCATAAATCACCTGAGGATTCACGTTGAGATGCAGATTTCTACTCACTAAAGATGCAATGGGGCCCGAGATTCTGTATTTCTAAGAGTTGTTCTGATGATGCAATATCGTTTGTCCTTGATCACATTTAAAGTAGCAGAGGGCAGGGGAAACCATCATACCCAAGCAGCATATGCATATTACCACGTCTGTGGTCCTGGAGGAGGCACTGTTTTGGGCAGCAACCCTGATGAGCATGACATCTCTCATATTAAAAATAGCTGCCTGAAGGTAGACAGGCATCTTTACCTTTCTCGATTTCTGTTTTCTCACCTGTGAAATTAGAACTTGGTCTAGATCATCTCTAAGCTCACCTTGGATTGGAAAATCCTCTGCTTATCTGATGAACAAAAGACTCTATTTTAGAACCAAAGAGTTATTCTGAAAGCAAATCTTTTTCTTTGTTACAAGCAGGAGGGATGGGGAGGGGGGAAAGAAATTGTGATTCTTTTCTTCATCTTTGTCATTCCAAATTATTTGTTTTCTAAGTTCATTTCTTTTTCTGAATGTGCAGAGCCTCATCATTACCGGTGTAGAAGAGGCGACACTGAGAAGTGGATGACATCGTCTCTCATCTCTCCAACTCAGCCTTCAGCATCCCTTGGTGGTGACCTCCTGATATCTAACACCTTTGGCTACTTACTTGCTTACGACACTGTCTCTCCAGTAGCAGAGTAAAATTACTGACTACCTGCTGGTCCCCAGTGTTAGTACTCACATCTATTTAGCCTACCTGCTTCAAAAAAGTACAATGGAGAAAACCAGAGAATCCTCACCAGCCCTGCAGGGCGGAGAATCTGACTCTGGAGCCAACCTTTGGGCAGAGAATATGATTCTAGGGCCACCAATGCAGCCCCTGACTGAGGGTAATACTACTCTAAGAAGTCAGGTCATGCCCAGCCTGGCCACCCCAATGATGCCTATACCATTCTCACCTGAGCATCTCAGCAAGTTTCATGTTAATCCTGCCAGTCTCTCAGGGTTTCTTGCTCAGGCAACAGCCTACTTCACGGCTCTCAAGAATTCCAATACTGCTGATAATGCCCAGGTCATGTCCTTTTTGGAGTACATATCTCGGCAGATGGAAAGATATGGGACCCTACCTGGATCTGAGCAGAATACTTTGATGAAACAATACGAGAAATTTCTTTTTGAGGTCCAACAGTCATTTGGCGAGTCCACAAAGCAAGAAGCGAAGCCGCTGGTGAATGCTCATGCTGGCAAAAGGAACACCACCTCTCATCACGATGCTACCACCTTCCAGCTCCTTCCTCAAAACTCCAACTCAAATGAAATCATCGTGAGTGACCAGCTCCAAGAGGGAATGGCTAAACCTATCCACGGTGAGGTGAGTGGAGCTGATATGATGGAAAACCTCCCAGATCTGATCGTTCAGTGCATTCAGTTGGATAGGAAACATGATGACAAACCAGAGCTACTACAACCACAAGCTCAGCTTCCAATCCACCATCAATACGTCCCCAGTTTGACAGGTCCACCAGCCAAAGAAGAGCCTATACAACTGCGGGGAGGCCAGCTGCCTCTCACACCAGCCAAGCGAGCCCGCCAGCAAGAAACCGAGTTGTGCCTCTACTGCAGCCAGCCTGGCCACTTCACAGCAGATTGCCTCGCCAAACGTTCTCGAGCCTTAACAAGGACAAACAACTCAACCCACCAGTAACAAAAGCCCGGGAAGATCATTGTTCAAATCTTGATCCCTCTCACCTCCAGCCTTACTTACTGATATTCTGCACTCACTTTCAAAATACAGGTGGGGAACTGCAATGCCACTAAGGTGTTTCTGAGAGCTGAAGCAACCGGACCGTGTGCAATGGAAACTGGCTCGTCAACACCAAACCGCAACCTACAAAATGCTAAAAACATTCCAGAGGCATGTTCTACAGCTGGGACTGATCCTTCAAGAGTACGGGGAAGCTTACAGGCAAAATGCTGTCCAGTCTGAGCTGATGGAAACAAGCGTGAAAGTGCCCTAGGAATTCCATCACTACCAATAGGTGGAATTGCTTCAGGTGCTCGGCCGAAGTCTTGTCTCTCCTTTGCCGAGGGTCGGGCAGAAATCCTTCACTCTAACCCTCATTGTTCTATATCCTAGTTCTGTGTTGATTTGGGGACCCCTGAGTGAAGTCCCAAACTACCCTTCCCATATCTGCCAAGTCATTCTTCATAAGGATAGGTTCTTCCCCCCCCCCATAACCAGTTCATTTTAATTCAACCCCCCTGGAAGCAGGAGTGGCATCCACTTCCTAAACAACATGCCTCTGGAAACTTTATGAACTTTGGTAAGTGTCAATAGCTGTAAAGGGGCTTCGGGCCTTTTCTTCATAGAGTTGCTGAGTCATGCTTGACTTGAAGGCAATCAACAACAACAACAACTTAATATTTGCATTTCCATTCCAGCTAAACTTACTCAGAATCTGCAGCTTAGCAAGAGCTCCAGGGGGGTCAGAAATACAGATTCTAAATCTATACCCCTCGGGTGGCAGTGGAAATGTTCAGCAAGGAGACAAACCAGAATGAACTGGTTTGACATCCTGCTTGTAATCCTGTCTTCTGATTGAGGTTCAATTTCAACCCAAACTAACCTTCCTAGAACAGAGCTCTGCCACCTTTCCTCATAGCTATGTGCTTTGCTGTCATCTAAGACTCTTGCTTGTTTAACACCTTGTACCCTTGGCTATCAAAAAACTGGATTGGATAAGAGTTTACTGTGGCTGTTTCTCCCACTCTGTTTAGAATGGTTGGTCCCCTTCCTTAAAGAACAATGTACCTTTAAGCAAAGTACATTCCTTTAGCCAAGCCTTATCAAGCCCAACTTTCTCTCGTCTCCAACAGCCCTTTTTTTGCGTGTGTCTCATAACCAAGTTAAGATGGGCGAGGGTAGTGATTTCTGACAAATATTTAGTGAGACATAAATAAAGTTTCTTATCATAACTATTATTTCCACAATGTATCCTTGCTGCCTTGCACAAAGAATCTGGCCCTTCAGGCCTCAGTGTGGTCACCAACTAGGATCACTACCCATAACTGTAGGCTTCTATTCTAATGGACCAAAAATGTTGTTGTTATGTATCATTGAGTTCAAACCAACTGATAGCTGACCTTCCAGTGGGTTTTCAGAGGCAGTAAATCACATGAGAGGACATTGCCCATCTTTCTCCCAAGGAGCAGCTGGTGGATTCAAACCATGTACCTTTGAGTTGGGAGCAAAATCTTTACCAAAAGCCACTAGAGCTCCCTTTAAAAAACAAAGATCAAAGAGCAACTGAAAATTTGTTGGCCATCTCATCTGGAAAATCCTAGGACACATATATTAGTGCCATGTGTATACAAAATGCCAGAAAGGGCGAGTTTGATCACTAAAAATCAATATGTATTGATTGCTAATACTTCTGAACAAAATAGTGCTGCTCTAGGAAGTAACAGCTCCCTAAAATGTGAAAAGCACATCCAGTGAGTATCCATGTGAGTATCCGTGTTTACCAGCTATTAGCAGTCCTGATTTGCCTATTTCTTGGTGTTGATATATACTCTCATCATGGATATTCAAAAGTAGTCAAGTAATCTTCAGTCCCTCACAACCATCAAGGCCTCTTAGAATATGAAGCACCACTGTTTTTGGTCTTGGTTCCCGGAAAAATTGTGCTACCAGTGACACTAATTAAATCTAGCTAGAACCTTATTTCTCGAGTCCTGTAGCATCAACAAACAAATATTTTCACCCATGAGTGCCTCATTGACCACTGTGCCAACCCTGATTTGCATTTACAAGGGTTCTTGTTTGTAACAATTTGCTATACATCCACCTTACTCCATATGCTCCCACCACAGGGAAACCTGCCTGCTCGTATCCCAATTGTGCCGAGGACCCCACAACTGCAATATTTGGATCGTGTGATTTTTGTGAGTGAGTCGGAAATTATCTAGAGGAAATCTAATATATAATTACCTAGTCTATGGAAATGGCTGATTGAATTGTCTTCAGTCACATGTGTTATAGTCCTGGAATGGTAACAGAAAAATTATCAGTTGCTTGATTACTAATAATTTCTTGTCCTAGAGCCACAATTTATCGGTGTGGACTTTCTCACAAAGATGGTAAACTTTTTCCTGCTTCAATCCCACTATAGTAACATTAACTTCTTTCCCAAGAGATTTTCAGGCTTCAGAGCCTCTTAATAGAAGCAATCCCCTGACTATGAATTTCAGTTTACCTCCCTCTTGTACAGGTCCCTTGTTAAGGTATTTCTAATCAAGGACCTCTTGTACTCCATGTGATAAAATCCAACAGCTAGACTAAGCATACGAATAGGATGCTGGCATAATCCTTTCCTGGCTTCTGGTTTATTACTTCTTTACAACGAGCAACCACTTTAATTACTGCTCCAAAACTTTGTTGTAGTGACACCATCTACATCATCTAGAGTGAAATCATTATACAGCATAAAAAGTATTACAATGGTATGTTCTCAGAATGCAGGCAAAGAGGATACTCTGAGAGACATACTAACTAAAATCCATTTAACGACAAAAAACTTAGATGACCTGCAAATGTAATCAAGGTTGTTGTTTTAGGAATGAAGAACTGCTACATTGTTGATCGCATTTAGCAAGGAAGAATCAAACAGTGTTTATGATGGGTCTTAAAAAAGGAAATGTTAACAAGGGAATGGTTTATATGGAGTCTAAAATAGGAGCAATTAAAGCGCTATAGGATAGCATTACTGTTTCTAGAATTAGAGAAGATATTTTTGACCAGCCGACTGTGTCAGGTCCAACTCTAGCAATAGGATGGAGACATTAGACAATCACAATTTGTGTAATTAGACATGAAGATTTTCACCTACAGCTTCTGCTCTGAATCTCTTATTTACAAGTAATCTGATAATAATTCATTTCCCTTATAAACTTGGGGTTTTTTAACATTGAAAATAGGGGGCGGGGGGTTGGTGGTTTGTTTTTTTAAGACTTCAGCTTTTTTTTTTTTTAACATGTTACAAAGGAGTTTAGTCAAAAACAGAGCAAATCCCATGTCATCATCAGACTCTTCAGATTTTTCTCTCCTCGCTTCCAGTTTCTTCTCAGCTGGAGCAGCGGCAGTGGAGGAGGTGGGTCCTCCAGCCAGTGCAGCCCCCGCCTCTGGGGCCGGTCCACCAGCACCCCCATTACAGATGAGGCTCCCAATGTTGATATTAGCCAGCACCTTTGCAAACACACCATAGTTCAGAAAGGTTGCTTTGATGAGGGCATTGATCTTATCCTCCTTGACAGGACATTGTTGTGTAAAATGAGGTCCTAGTAGATGCAGGCCAGCTCAGAGACTGAGGCCATGATGTGGTGGTGCCAGGATGACGGCGGGGTGGGGGGTGCTAATCCCCGGATGAAGTAAAGGCATGCGGCATTAGCTTCCTCAGAAGAACCAAGCACTTTAGCAGCAACTGAGGAAAGGGGCTTAACATCGGAAAAGTTTTAATTTTTTTTTTCATTGTTGCACATTTTCTTCCATCTCTCCCAGCCCTTCCCGCGATGCACCCCTGGTTCCAGATTGAGGTCATACATATAATGCCTAATCATATATTCCTTTCACTTCTTTCTCTCTTCTTATGCAGTGTTCATTATCTAATACACTCTTTTCCCCTTATAAATTTTGTTATGTGCGAAGAATTTGCTAAACCAGCTGATAAAGAGTGTTCTAGCCAGTTTGGCAGTTAATTATTGCTACAAATGAATAAATTGGTGTTTGGCTTATCCATGAGTTGTGTGTGAGTTGTAATCGTGTCACCCCTTATGATTCTGATCACCTGTTACCACAATGAAAAAAATGGGATTCTGACCGTGTAAATTCAGAACAGTACAAACCCTAGTGAATCCACTGAAGAGCTGTCAAAAGCAGTCTCTTTTTTGTACCACCTAACAATCTGGCCATCAGAATATATTCTCATAGAGGAAGACATAATATGTAACTAGATCAAAGCCCCTGGAAAGCACAGTTAAAGAAATGTGTATGTTTGGCTTCACCTCCACCACCTCCACTCTATCTGGCTAACTTGGCTACAGCAGAGGACAAAGTGGCCTTGTTTTCCCCTCTATTCACGATGATAAAACAGGTATCACAACTTCTGGGTTCTGGGAGAATCTGTTCCCTAGGCAACACCATCTTGCCTATGACAATAGCCATCTCTGAAGCCAAATTGAGTATTAGGATGTAGAAAATATCTACCAGAGTCTTGGGGAAATATAACACTTCATGCTTTTAGGGTCACTCTGGGAGTATATGACATATCTTAAGAGTACCCACCTTTGTATCCATGTTTCCCCACTTCCTCTAAAACTCTAGACTTCACTTGGCCAAGAGAATAGAAGAAAATTTTCCAGTGAATATAGTATTGTGGGCCTTCAAAGTTGCCTTGGGACAAGTTTTCAAAACAAAATCCCAGAAGTGCTGTTGTTTTTGTTAAGTGCAATTGAGTCTCGCATGACTCACAGAGGCGCTATGAGCAACAGACTTCACCCCTGTCCTATCCTGTGCCAGCCATCCTCCTCATCTCTGACACACCTGAGCCCACTGTTGCCATCATGGGGTCAATGCATCTCTTTTGAGGTCATCCTCATTTTCTCCGACCTTCCACTTTTCCACGCATG
>NW_006399833.1:12460766-12461543 GCF_000299155.1 Elephantulus edwardii
TGGATGAAATAAATTGACACAATAGCCATGGTAATGGGGGTAAGTGTGTCAGAGACAGTGAGGTTGGCTCAGGATAGGGCAAGGTTCGGATTTATTGTTCTTAGGGTTGATATCAGTCATAGCTGACTCGACAGCACATGACAACAACAGCATTCTATGTGATTTGAGAGGTAGTCTCCTACCTTCATCCATGAAGAAAGCAAAAGGTCATTACAAAAACAGGAGAAAGAAAAAACTGAAATGGATGTCAGAAGAGACTCTAAAAATTTCACTGGAGCATCAGGAATCCAAAATAAAGAGAAAACATGCGGAGGTAAAAGAACTGAACGGAAGATTTCAAAGAGCAGCTCAGGAGGACAAAACAGAGTATTATAATGGAATGTGCAGAGAACTGGAATTGGAGAATAAAAAGGGAAGAATTCGCTTTGCATTTCTCAAGCTGTGAGAACTGAAAAACAGTATTGAAAGATTCCATGAGGAATATATTGAATGACTCAGAAAGCATCAAAAGAAGATGGAGGGAATACACAGAATCACTGTACCAAAAAGAATAGATTGACACAGAAAAATTCCAGGAAGTACAATATGAACAGGAACCAAAGGTAATGAAGGAGGAAGTAGACACTGCATTGAAGGCACTGACAAAAAATAAGGCTCCAGAAATCAGTGGGATACCAATTGACTTGTTTCAATTAACAGATGCAGCCTTGAATGCACTCACCAGTCTATGCCAGGAAATTTAGAGGACAGCTGTGGATTGGAAGAGGTCCATATTTG
>NW_006399833.1:12462558-12476867 GCF_000299155.1 Elephantulus edwardii
TTTTCTCCGACCTTCCACTTTTCCACGCATGACGTCACTCTAAGAAGAGGACTGGGGCATTGGGATCTGAGGAAGACTCATCGACAACCTGAGTTACGCAACTGACACAACCTTGCTTGCTGAAACGAAGGAGGACTTGAAATGCTTGCTGCAGAAGATCGAGGACTACAGCCCAGAAATGAGGTATGCCATTCAGTAGAGTCAATAGTACTGTTTTGATGACGATATCGTTTTATCCAGGACATGATGTCCAGCCATTGATCTTTACTGAACCTTTGAATATTTCATGTTCTAAATGATGTATATTTTTTTCCTGTAAATGACTTCTTTGGGGGGGGGGTATAGTTCAGCCTGATTTCTAGTAATGATCCCACATGACCCTTTCTGATCCACTCAAAGAATAATTGTGACTCACCAACCTCAACCACTTCCAGTAACCCAGTACAGGACTATGTAGAATGCTAATCTTGCCTATGCTCAAAAGACTTGTCTTTTTGTGCGTAAAATGTTACTTTGGGACTATCTAGGGAAAGGAAACCAGTAGTTAGTGAATGCCTGCTTTATAGCAAGCACTGGGCTAAGTGCTTAAATTTGTTAATAATACTTATCTAGCATATTACTTTAACAGCAGATTTTCATTTCTAATATTTGCTGCTTATCACAACTTTGTGAGGTGTTATAAATCCAATTTAAAGATGATGAAATGAAGGCTCAGAGTTAATAACACACTTGTTCTCTAAGTCATACAGCTAGTAAGTATCAGAGCTAGGATTTGAAACCATGCATTTCTGTTGAAAGAGCCTTTTCATCTTGATGTTGTTGTTAATGTGCTGTCGAGTCACCTGCTACCCATAGCGGCCCTGTGTACAACAGCTCTGAGCCCTACCCTGTCCTGAGCCAGTCGCACTGACTCCAACACACCAATACGCCACCCATAGCCCCTCCTACTGTATCAATCCGTCTCGTCTGGGGTCTTCTTCTCCTGTCTCTCCACCCTTCTGAGTATGATATCCTTCTCCAAGTACCAGACCCTCCTGGCCGTGTGCTCAAAGTATGTGAGACGGAGCTGCCAAATCCTAGCCTCCAAGGAGAAATTTGGTTTCACCTTAAGACAGACCTATTTTCTTGGCAGTCCATGGTTTGTTCAAGACTCTTTGCCAGCACCACAACTCGAAGGCATTGATTCTATGTCCTTACTGGCTACCTCAACTGATCCAATAATGGTTCCTATACCACTTAATATAGAAAGATCATGATAATTACTGATAATCACGTAGTATCTGATTGAACCTCCTGTTCTAGTCAGCAGTCTATAAACGCAGTACTGAACAAATCAGGGCCTTTTAGTACTCTGAAATTTCATTTGTGTTTCTAATGTCTTGGGGATACTTCCTTGACACGTCTAAAATATACTGTGTGTGTCTGCAGTGTATGACTGAATAGGCTCTTGCTTACTGAGTCAATATCCCAACAAAGGTTTCTATCGCAAAGGCTTTGTATTTCGATAGCTCTGCATTCAAAGCTATTGAGCCTTTTTTAACAATGGCTCAATGATGTTTATAGTGGCTGTATAATGCCAGAGAGATGACAAGGACTTTGCAGTCTTTTGATAATGTTTATCTGCCATTATCATGGGACAGCAAGATGAAAATATAAACTTGATTAATTCAGAGGGAAATGTGCTATTTCCATTTGAAAATTGTCCCTGTTGTATCAACCCCAGGGCAGCTCTGTTCTCTTTAATATTAGCCACAAAAGTGAGCAACAAATATTAAATTCCCTGTTTTCCTTAGTTATCCATAATAATTGTATTATCCATAAATTCTTTTTAAAATCTATTTTCCGCCAGTATAAACTCATGGGGACAGGGAAGAATGTAGGTTGACTACTTTCCATTTAAACTTTGCCAATTTTATTTCTTTACCTGACCTGTGTATAATTTAAAGTACACTCCCGATTCAATTGTTCTAGGTGCTAAAATAAAATCTGTATTTATGTTGTCTCATAAATTATTTTAGAGGCTTTGTAAAATAACAGTCACAGAGCACTTAATTACATGCCAAAGAGTAGGTTGATCAGTTTACGTGGATAGTGCTCACAATGCTGTTGTTGTTGTTGTTGTTATGTGCCATTGAGTCTACTATGACTGATAGTGACTCTATGCACATTAGCTTTGAACCCTGCCTTATCCTGAGCCAATCTGTTTCCAACACACCTGCCCCTATTACCCAAGTCACTGTGTCAATCCATCTCATCCAGGGTCTCCCTCTCTTGCGCTATCTTTCCACTCTTCCACGTATGATGTCATTCTCCAAGGAGTGGTCCCTTCTGGTCACATGTCTGAGTTTCAAAATGCTTGCCTCTGAAGAGACACTTAGCTTCACCCTCTCCAAAACAGACCCATTTGTACTTCTGACAGTCCATGGTATCTTAAATACATTTCTCCAGCACCATAACACAAAGGAATAAATTCTTCTCTGTCATCCTTATTCATTATCGACCTTTCTGATGCATAGTAAGTAATTGTGAATGCCATGGCCTGGATTGGGCACACCTTATTGTCTAGACTGACATCATTGCTCTTCAGCACTCTGGAGAGGTCCCTGACAGCAGATTTTCCTACTGCAATTCATCTTTTGATTTCCCGACTTCTGGTCCCAAGAGTGTTGATTGTGGACCTGAGCAAGCTGAAATTGTTAATCTCAATCTCTTCTCCATCTGTCATGGTGCTGCCAATAGCTCAGTGGTGAGAATCTTTGTTTTCTTGATGTTGAGCTTCAATACACATTGAGGACTGTAGTTCTTGACTTTCTGTAGCAAACAATTCAGGCCCTCTTCAGTTTTTACAAACAAGGCTGTGTCATCTGCATAACACAGGTTTTTTATGAGTCTTCCTCCAAACCTGATGCCATATTCCTCCTCATAAAATCCAGCCTCTCCAATAAACTGTTCTGCATACAAACTGAAAAAATATGGACGCAAGACACATCCCTGATGCACTTATTGCCTGATTTTGCGATGATATAGTTGTTTTGATTTGCATCTCTCTTAGAGCTAGGAATTTTGAACATTTCTTCATGTGTTTGTTTGCTATCTAAATGTCTTCTTTGGTGAAGTGTCTGTTCATATCCTGTGCCCATTTATCTTGTTGAGGTGCTCAGGTATTTTATACATTCTAGACGTAAGTCCCTTATCTGTCATGTCATTACCAAGTCTGTGGCTTCCCTTTTTATGCTCTTGGAGAAGATTTTGGATGTGTATATGGATTGATTCTTTGAAGGTTCCATACATCTATTTTCTCCTCTCCTGGTTGTAGATTTATCAGGATGCTTGGAAGACTGTTTCTGTTGTGGATTAGAACTTTTAGAGTTCATCCAAGCTTTTCTTTAATGAAGTTTGTAGTCCTTGGTTTTAGTCCTAGGTCCATGATCCATTTTGAGTTGGTTTTTGTGAGGTAAGATATGGCTCTTGCTTGAGTTTTCTACAGATAGTTTTCCAATTTTGCCACAACCATTTGTTAAAAAGGCTGTCATTTCCCCACTTGATGATTTCATCTCCTTGTCTAGAGACTAAAGTGCACCTGATCCATGGTCTTGGCAACTACTTGCTATGCATCAGAGAGCTGGAGAATTACTAAGGATGGCAGAAGAAGAATCGATGCCTTTGAGATGTGGTGCTGGAGAAGAGTCTTGAACAGACCATGGACGACCAAGAAAACAAATTGGGTCTGTCTTGAAGAGGGTGAAACCAAGTTTCTCCTTGGAGTTTAGGATTTTGAAGCTCCATCTCACATACTTTGGGCACGTGGTCAGGAGAGACCAGACTTTGGAGAAGGACATCACGCTTGGAAGGGTGGAGGGACAGCGCAGGAGAGGAAGATCCTGGAGGAGATGGATTGATTGAGACAGTAACTTGGACAACGGGAGTAGGTGTGTCAGAGTCAGTGAAAGTGGCTCAGGACAGGGCAGGCTTCAGAGCTATTGTATGAGTCACAGGTGACTCCATGCCACATAAAAACAACAACAAAATTTGGATGTTGTGTACCGTAGTGTCGGAACCCACCCATAGCTGACTGTAGCGGGTTTTCAAAGGCAGTTATTTGCATGGGAGGAGTTTGTCCATCCTTCTCCTGAGGAGCAACTGGGGGCCTCAGAAGGCAAGCCTTTGGGGTTGCAGCGCAGCTTCTTGCCACTAGGCCACCAGAGCTTCACATATTTCTCTATTCACATTGTGTTTCATACAGTCCTTACCATACATGGTGTTTTATAAAATTAATCACCATTGAACTACGTCCACCATTGCCCCACCTTTTCAGGTGCCCATCGGCTTTTGTCCATGTTCTTTACCCCCTCCCTCCACCCACCAAGTTGTGATATGTTTTTAAATTATGTTCTATTTATCAAATGTCTATTTGGAAACTTTGCCAATTTTATTTCTTTTCTGAGACTTTCTGTTTCTTTACCATTTCTAATTGTTCATTTGATGTACTTGTAGAAAGACTGACATGGGAGTTGGGGGAGGGGAGACGTGGAAGGAGGATGTATACTGCATTGAAACAGATGAGGGAGAGAACTGTTTAAAAGGGATATATGATTGGGTATTATTGTCATGACAGGAGTCCAGAAGGAAGGCTGCACAGTGGAGTGGATTCGGGGGGAGGGATTGCATAGCAATGAAAGAGTTTTCCTTTTACTCATCAAGGAGAAAATGAATGGGAGTGGAGGAGGTGGGCAGGGAGAAAAGTGCAACAATGAATGAATAGAAATCCGAAGTCTCTGTATATTTTCATTATAATTATTTTTTTTAAAAAAGGCTCTCTGATGACTTATGTAATGTATGTATGAAGTGTATCTTGCTGCTTGCTAATGAATAGTTAGAAGCTCAAACCCACCAACCACTCCCTGAGAGAAGGATGGACAATGTCCTACCATAATAATTTACAGCCTTAGAAACATGATGGAGGATCGCTATGAGTTTAAATCAACTCAAAAGCGAGCTGTTTAGGTTTTATGGTATACTTGTAATTGTCCATTAATACATTTTCAGGATGGCTATTTTAAAATCTGTGTCAGATATCTAACATCTTGACCATCTTGTTATTCCAATCTCTGGATTATCTTTTCTCTATTCAATCTTATTTTCCTGTTGGACCTTGATATAATGCAGATTTTTAATTTTTTTCCCTTTTGAGGGTAGCTTGAGTGGTCTATTATATAATGAATGATGCTGCTAGCCCAAAAAGCATGCCTCTCTGGGTGCTCAATCCACGAGACACTGCAGAAAAAAAGATGGACAATTTCCTCCCTTGTTTATAGTCTCAGAAACCTGCTGCAGAGTCAGTTATGAGTTAGTTCTGACTTTACAGCTAAAGGGTTTGGTTTTGGTCTGTTTGGGTTTTGTTGTCTTGTTTTGTTTTCATTTTGGAGACCCTTGTAAGTGTTATGTTAGGTGACCCTGAGTCTTAATTAAGCCATCTGTTTTAGCAGATGTACTCTGACATTGTCCAAGTGAGGAAAAGAGTTTCTGTCTTGTTACAGATAATTCCAGGTTTTTATTGTCTTTTTTAGACACCTTGCAGTGTTAGTAAAGCACTTCTTTTTTTTTTTTAGGTTTTGGATTTCCATTCATTCATTGCCGCAATTTTCTCCCTTCCCACCCCTCCCCACCAGCTCGCTTCCCCCTCCGAAGAGATAAAAAAAAAAAGAAAAAAATTCCTTCATTAAAGCACTTCTGTACTGTTACGCATACATGGGAGCTCAGGCTCCTGACTAGATCTTGTCAGGGAAGAGGAAGAGTACCTTGTTCCTCACATGTCCTGCAACATCCCCAAAGGGCAAGGAGAGCTTCTTTACTACTGTAAACTTTTGACAATCCTGAATTTCATTCAGCTTTATTTGATACCAATCCTACAGGATGGGAGAGCAGAGAAACCAATCTTTCCTTCTCTAGGTTTATGGTCCCAACTCATACTGGTTGGATTATCATCCAATGGAGTGTAAACCTCCATACTGCGATCTACTTGTTACCTGAATCAGGGATAGATTACAGCTACTTATGTTGGGATTTCCTTCTCCAAAATAATGTGGAATGGAGTCTATATGGCTGCCCTAGGACACCATTGGTGGTGAAAGGAGGCAGCAGTCAATGGGCAAGAGTGAGGAAGTAGAGTTCAGCCAACACTATGAGCACCAGGAGAAAGCGGAAGGAGCACTCTCTGGGTGGTAACAAGAAAAGTAGGACCGGCATGGAAGGATAAGGGATCAGGCAGTCTGGAACTCTTCCCGAGGTGGTAAGGAGGTGACAGGAGGTAACATCAAGTGTGAGTCAAAATTTTAAGGCCTCAGCACATGCTTTATATTTCACTTACAAAATAAAAATTCAAAGATTGAGAACTCCAAGATATCAACTGCAAAGCATTAAACCCCAAGTGCAGTGGCCTCTGAACATAAAGTCCCATGAATCTGTGATTGTTACATAACAAGGAAGCTGGCACTGTTCATGGCTAACCTTATAGATATTTGTTCTAAAATCCAAGAAACCTCCAATGAGTCTCCTTTTTCAGCCTCATCCAGTGAATTTCCGTCACCTCAGCTCTTTAACATTAGTTGTTATTAAGTGCTGTCGAGTCACCTGCAACTCGTAGCGACCCTAGGTACAACAGCCTGAGCCCTGCTCTATCCTGTGCCAACCTTATCCACAACTGACGGCTCAGCCTCACTTGCCATATCTGCTAGTCTAAGTGAGTTCTATTTAAATAGGATTTTTGGGGGCCCCTTATTTTGGAAGTGGATGGCCACTCCTTCTTCCTAGTCTGTCTTAATTTGAATGCTAAAAATATGGAATACTTCATAAATTAGTAGCCCCTGAAAATACTAAAATAAGTCAGTTTTTCTTGGCTCTCTCAAAGTCCATCTTGGGTTTGTTGTAGGTTGGGGTGTTTTTAAATAGTTGTTTCTTTATAATCAAGGATATATATTAAATCAACTAAAAAAATGAAATGATGCTTCAGAATGCTTTTCTTAACTCTCAAAATTCTATGATTAGCATGCTATTCCTGTATTTTTAGTCCAATGATCTCTAAATGTAAATCCCATTAATGTGAGGGGGCTGCCATTAGGTTCTGTCAGTCAATTAAACCTGAGTGTCAAGAAATGTATCCTTTACTTTTCTGAGAACACTCCTAAGTGTGGGATTTTGAGTAGTTACCAGATAAAAGGCACGGAGAGAGGAGGCAAGACCAGTAATTCCCTCCCTGACTTTTGATATCGGCCTTTAGTACCCAGAAGCCTGACCTTTTCTCAGGACCCCAGACTTACTGCTGAGTGCTGTTGAACTGACAAAGGTTTTTCACTCTGCTCCCCTAGTGATGTATCACTGGCTGAGGTGTCTATCCCATTTATTCACCAGAGGACAGTGTTAAATAAATCAGCCGAAGTGACCAAGTCCAGACATGCTGAGCTGGGAGCCTCTACACAGTGGCATTTTATTAATACAAACAATTACATTTCTGAGACACAGTGTATTATTCCCAGGCCACAACAGAGCTAACAACATCATACTAAAGCCTAACTCAGTGTTAAAAGAGGAAAAATGATGGCCAGCTTTAAAATACCAGCTGTTTCTCCCCCCCCACACACACACACACCCCTCTTTTCCTGACAAAGACTGGACAGTCTGGCCTTCTATAAGTCCTCTCTCTTTGAACATAATTGTTATCTTAGAAATATACACTCATTGAGATGTTTGTTGTTGTTGCTGTTATGTGCCGTCGAGTCGTTTGCGACTCATAGCGACCCCATGTACAACAGCCCTAAACCCTGCTCTATCCTGTGCCAATCTCATTGCCTCTGACACACCCACCCCCAGTACCCCAGTCACTGAATCAATCCACCTCATAGAGGGTCTTCCCCCCCTGCGCTGTCCCTCCACCCTCCCAAGCATGATGTCCCTCTCCAAGGACCTGTCCCTCCTTACAACATGTCCAAAGTATGTCAGATGAAGCCCCAGAATCCTTGCCTCCAAGGAGCAGCCTGGTTTAATCCTCTCCAAGATGAATCTGTTTGTTGATGAGTGTTTGGAAATACTGCTCCACTGCCGTGTTTTCCTTTTTCCAGGAATGAATGAATGAATGAATGAATGAATGAATAAATGAATAAATAAATGCACTCGGAATTTGTCAGAAAGCAGGAATTTTAATAAATTTACTCTTCATTTGGAGAATACAGGCAAATTAATTTTGGACAGCCCCAAGGTTGGTAATATTACCACATATGTCAGTGCCTATTTTTGATATATGGCCTTGATTAAAAATCCAGCTGCCTTGGGACACATGCGGCAAAGAGTGTGAGAAGAGGTGACGCTTGCCATCTGCATGCCTGCCAATAGCGTCACTTGGGGTGACGATAAGGACACAATCTAAGCAGTCAGTGCATACTGAGAGCCCACTATGTGCCTGGAATAGTGGCAATGCAGAAATGATGAGGACATGGTCCCTGCCTTCGACAGGCTTACAACATGGTGAGAGAATGATTTCTTTGGTGAGGGTAATAACTGTGACACGATTATAATACTGGTAAGGAATTGTGCTGTCAACCCAAAAGAACATGGTTCGAATCCTCTCGCTGCTTCATGGGAAAAGGTGAGCAATCTCATCCTCTGTGAGATTTGATTGCTTCTGAAAACCCACTGGAGTGTCAGCTATAAGTGGGTTCTGACTTAACAGTACACACAACCACCACCATTTATCGAGTGATTCCTCTTTTCCTCATCATGTGCTTAGAGTTTCACATGTATTCTCTGATGATGACCCTATGAGCAATGGATTGTAACCATTTTGCAAAGGCAGTAACAGAAACTGATCTCTAAAGTAGTAAGACTAGTTCACACAGCTGAGACGTACTCGTTGGTTTTCCTGACTCTAAAGCCTCCACTATCAACCACTGTATCATAAATAAGGTAACTAACTACACGTGATATCAGAATTTGGTGAAAGGAAGACAGAAGCAGCACATATGTAAATTCTGGAAGACGGCTTCAGAGGTCAGTCAGTTCTAGTATCTCTCAAACTAGAGGGAACTGGGAGTTAAGGGAGTCAATTAGAGACCTTAAAATGGAATAGAGCCTTAGAACAGTAGTGAGAGATGTTTACCGAGCTCTGGGCATCAGTACAGGACGTTAGGTAAGATAGTTTCCAGTGCCTTCTCCAAGATGTCATTTCTTCATCAACAAAGAACTACAATTCACAAACTTCAAAGCAATGGCTAATGTCAGCACTATTGGAGAAATAAATCTTGACCTTGGATTTGACAGAAACTTCTACTTCCGTTTCTTTTATTCCTTGTGCAACTCATTAATCAACAATGGGCAAAGTGTGTAGAGATGAATAAGATAATAGTCCCTATAGCCAGAAAGAGTATCCCCTAAGGAAAAGGTCAACAACTTTTACCCTAATGACCATGTATTTTAGGTATTGAGTACCTTTTTGACAATTGCTATTATAAAGTGAAATTGTTTCTGTTACTAAGCACTGTTGCATGAATTACCGACCATAGCGATCACATGAGCACCAGATACGAACCTTGCCCTATCCTACACCATTTTCAGGAGCTCTGTCTTACCCAAGCCCATTGTAGTAGTCACTGTGTCGATCCATCTCATTGATGGTCTTCCTCCTTTTTGCTGACACTCTGCCTTTCCCAGCATGATGGATGTCTCTAGTCAAGGACTAGTTTCCCCTGAAAATATATCCAAAGTATGTAAGATGAAGTTTCACCATCCTTGCCTCCATGGAACACTCTGGTTGAACTTCCTTCAAGACAGGTTTGTTCTTTCAATACTCGTCCACAATATCAAACTTGAAAGGCTTTGATTCTTCTTTGGTTTTTCTTATTCATTGTCCAGCTTTCAGAAGCATAGGATCAGGCACACCTTAGTCTTTAAATTGACACCATTGCTCTTTAAACCTTTGGAGAGGTCCTTGACAGCAGACTTCTCCAAAGCAATCCATACTTTTAATTTCTTTACTGCTGGTATGAAGAGTATTGCCATTGGATCCAAGCAAGGTGAAACTGTTGATATCTTCAATCTTCTCCCCATTTATCATGATGTTACCTATTAACCCAGTGAGGGGAATTTTTGTTTTCTTGACGTTGAAATGCAATGCATACTGAAGGCCACAGTCTTTGATCTGCAGTATGTGCAACAAGTATTCTTCACTTTCTGCAAGCAAGACTGTGTCATCTGCATAACTCAGGCTGTTGATGAGTCCTCCTCCAATTCCGAAGCCAGGTTCTTCTTCATATAGTGCAGCTTCTTGAGATAATGGAGAAAGAATAGAACCCTGAAACACACCTTTTTCCGAATGTAAACCATGCAGTGTTCCCTTGTTCTGTTCAGACAACTGCTTCTTGGCCTATGTATAGGTTTTGCATAAGCACAATTAAGTGTTCTGGGATTCCAATTCTTCTTAATATCACACTTCAGTATGATCCACATAGTCAAATGCCTTTGCATAGTCAATAAAACACAAATAAGCACCTTTCTGATGCTCTCTGCTTTTAATCAAAATACATCTAACATCTTCAACATTATCCTTCATGCCATGGCCTCCTCTGAATCCAACTTTAATTTCTGGCAGGTCCCTGTCAATGTACTCTACCAGCCATTTTGGGTTTTCTCATCCTAGCCATTTCTGGATAACTGACTAAAAGAGATAAATATTTCCATTCACAAAAAAAAATGTCATCCAAGAGAGTGTCATTAAAATCACATACAAGTAAAATCTTGCTGGAGATTTTGCAAAACTGGTTAGAGTGTCGAATTAGTTCTTGTTGTTTTTGTTATGTGCCACTGAGTGACATGCAACTCATAGCAACCCTATGTCCAACAAATCTGAACCCAAATCTGAATCCTGTGCTAACCTTACTATCTCTGAGACATCTACCCCCATTATCCCAGTCATTAAGTCAATCCATCTCATAGAGGGTCTTTCTCTCATGTGCTGTCCCTCCACCCTCCCAAGCATGATGTCCCTCTCTAAATATTGGTCACTCCTTGCTACATGCCCAAAGTATGTCAGACAGAGCTTCAGAACCCTTGCCTCCAAGGAGCAGCCTGGTTTCACCCTCTTCAGGAAGAATTGTTTGTTCCCCCAGAAGTCCATGATATATTTATTCAATACTCATCTCCAGCATCACAACTCAAAGGCATTGATTCTCCTGTCAACCTTAGTCACTGTCCAACTTTCTTATGCATAGCAAATAATTGTGTAGATCATGACTTGAATCAGGGGCACATTAGTCTCCAGACTGACATCGTTGCTCTTCCGTATTCTAGAGAGGTCCCTGAAAGAAGATTTTCCCTATTTAATTAATATTTTTATTTCCTGGCTGCTGGTGCCAAGAGTGTTGAGTGTGGAGCCAAGCAAATGAAAACTGTTAACAATCTCAATCTCTTCACCGTCCATAATGATGTTGCCATTTGGCCTCGTGGTGAGAATCTTTGTTTTCTTGATGTTGAGCTTCAATCTATGTTGAAGGCTGCAGTCCTCGAGCTTCTGCAGCAAAAGCCTGAAATCCTCCTCAGTTTTGGCAAGCAAGGTTGTGTCATCTGTATAACACAGGTTGTTGATGAGTCTTCCTCCAACCCTGATGCCACATTCCTCCTCATAGAGCCCAGCCTCCTGGACGATACTTTCCACATATAGATTGAAAAGATATGAAGATGCATATCTGCTAAGTGTGGATATAGTCCAATAAAACTTAATTTACAAAAGTGCGATGCAGACTAGAGATACAAAAGACCTTTATAAAGAAAATTACAAACACCATTGTGAGAAACATTAAGAGACCTAAATAAATGGGGAAATGTTCCCTGTTAATGGATGGCAAGATTCAATATAGCAAAAATACTAATCCTTCCAAAAGTAATCTACCTGTTCAATACAATCCCAATACAAATACCAAATTCACGTTTCAAAGAGATAGAAAAGGCAATTGGCAAGTTTATTTGAAAAGAAAAGAGACCTCAATAAGCAAAGCACTTTTAAAAAATAGTAATGATGTGGGAGGCATAACATTCTCTGTTCTTAAAACTTACTAAAATCTGTGATAACCTAAACATTACGGTACTGGTACAATGATTGAGACATAGGCCAATAGAACAGAATTGAGAACCTAGAAATTAACCCATCTATCTCCAGTCATCTGGTGTTTGACAAGAAAACAAAGCCTATCAAATGGGAAAATGACAATCTCTTCTTCAACAAATGATGCTGCCAAAACTAGAGTGCTAACTGCAAAAAGCTCAAGCAGGATCCACTTCTCACACTATACAAAAATCAACTCAAGGTGGATCAGAGACCTAGGAGTAAAGCCCCAAACCATAAAGATCATAAGAGACAAAATGTCACTAAATTTAGAAGGCCTTGCCTGTGATGTAAATATTCTGGCAAATACAAACAGAAATGCACAACCAAGAGAGGATAACATCGATGAGTGGGGCCTTCTAAAGATTAAGTCCCTATGTATATTAAAAACTTTTCCCAAGAGGATAAAAAGAAAACCTACTGACTGGGAAAGAACATTTAGCAATGAATGCTATCTAAGTCAAGGGTCTCATAACAAAAGTTTACAGAATCTTCCAGGGCCTCCATAAGAAAGAAAAAAAATATAAAAGAATAACCCAATTACAAAATGGACAAAAGACATGCAGTCTTTTCACAGAAGAATATATTCAGATGGCCAAAGGACAATTGAATAAATGCTCAAAATCATTGGCAATAAGAGAGAGGCAAATCAAAACCACAATGAGATACCCTCTCACCCCAGTAGCAGTGGAAAAGTTTAACAAGACAGCAAGCAATACATGATGGAGTGACAATGGAGAGATAGATACACTGTTGGTGGGATTGTAAACTGGTACAACCACTCTAGAAGACAGTTTGACATTTCCTCAAAAAGCTGAACATAAACATTCCATATGACTCAGCTATTCCACTGCTTGGAATATACCGCAAGGAAAATAGAACCGAAAGACAAATGGAGGTTTGTACACCTCTGTTCATTGCAGTGTTATTCACAATAGTAAGAACATAGAGACAGTCAAAGTGTCTATCAACAAACAAAAGAATTGAGAAACTGTGGTATGTTCACACAATGGAATATACAGCACTCAGGAAAAATTATTTTGAAAAATACATGGGAGAGGCTGGACAGCATTATGCTGAGTGAACTAACTCAGTCTCATAAGGACAAATACTGCGTAAGACCATGATTGTAAAAATAAAAGTACATTCTTCTAAGAGGTATAGCCCTGGTCTGTCCATCTAACTCATGGTTGCTATGAAGCTAAACACTGTGACACTGATGTGTAAAATGACATAATGGTTACCCATGGTGGACAGTGTTAGGTGGAGCTCGCCTATTAAAACAAGCTTAGAAGCATGAGTGCCATCCACTTCCAAAATAGCTTGCCTCCGGAAACTATGAATGTGGAGAAACGATGAAAGTTATACAGGTATTCAGATCTTTCATTCATAGGGTTGCTATAAGTCATCTACAACTTAATGGCACTTACCAACAACAACAACTAGTAATATGTGTACAGAAGTCCAAAAGGAGAAGGAAGCGAAGGTGGAGGGGGGGAAAATCTCAAGGTCACAGAGTTTGGTGGGCAGAGCAAGGGGATAAAGGAATTAGGAAAAGATCCAGTGGGGACCTGAAAAGGTGAGGTAATGATGGGCATGGATCAATGGTGACTAGTTGTATAAAACACAATGTATGAAAATGCTAATGTGAAAAGACACTGTGAATGAATGAATGCATGAAACACGATGTGTCTAAATGAAACATAATATTTTTTTAAAAAAAACAAACAAAAAAGTGGAAGGCAGGATAAGTTTTGAATTGTGGGCTAGAGTTTGCCATCCTCTGTGCTAAGCCATGGTTCTCAGTCTTGATTGTATATTACATTTAATTGGTGAGCTTGAAAAACAAAACAATCCAAAAACTCCCAACATCTTGGTCTCATCTACAGAGATTCTTATTTATTTGGTTTGGCATAGACTCAGATTGAGACTGTTAAAGAAAGTTCCCAGATGATTTTAATGTGCTGATATTAGGAGCTACTGCTCTCAGGGGAAATATGTTTGTTAATTGCTTAAATACAAAATATATGGAGTAAAATAATGATATTGCTGTTGTTGCTATGTGCCATCGAGTCATTTTCTCTAAACGCTCTTCGATCCTGTGCCAACCTAGCTATCTCAAACGCACTTATTCCCACCGCTCCAGTCACAGAACCGATCCATC
>NW_006399833.1:12478852-12479534 GCF_000299155.1 Elephantulus edwardii
CGATTTTCTTGATATCCTCCCAGAGCTCGTTTGGCCTATGCTCATTGGTGCTCAAGGCCTCAAACCTGTTCCTGAGATGGTTTTGAAATTCGAGTAGGACAGACTTAAGATCAAATTTTAGTTCCCGTGGACTTGATTTCATTTTCCTCAACTTCAGCTTAAACTTGCATATGAGTAGTTACTGGTCTGTCCCACAACCAACACCCGGCCTGGTTTTCACTGCTGATATTGAGCTTCTCCACTGAGTTTTTCCACAAATGTAATCCATGCTTAAAATGGGAATGTAGAGAAATTAACATTTGGCTTCAGTTGAGGGACTTAAGAAAGTCTTCCTAGAAGAAGTGGTACATGAGGGGGAAATGGGGTAGGGAAGACATGGCAAAGGAAAAAAAATAGCAAGATTTTAAATATTACCCTCAACTGATAGTTGTCAAGGATTTAATTTTAGATCCACAATCAGCATCCATGTTGTATTGCATTGGGCAAATCCACTGGCCAGAACATCTTTAAAGGCTAAGGAGGAAGGATGCCAGTTGAAAGACTAAAGTGCTCCTGATATGAGGCATGGTATTTCCAGTTGCTTCATTTCCTGCACGTGAAATCTGGGCAATCAATAAAGTAGAACCAGAAATTGACACTTTTTGAATTGTCCTGTGGCAAAGAGTGTTGAATACATACCATG
>NW_006399833.1:12479894-12481594 GCF_000299155.1 Elephantulus edwardii
TAGAGAGGTGGACAGTTGGTGAAAAGAGACAGACTCTCAACCAGGTGGATTAACACAGTGACTGCAGCAATGCACTCGAGTGTGTCAGAGATTGTGAGGATGGCACAGGCTAGGACAGGGTTCAGATCTGTTGTTCATAGGGTCACTATGAGTTGTTCTCAATTTGGCAGCACCTAACAACTGTCTCTCTAGCTAGCTAGATAGATATATGATAGATAGATACATAGACACATAGATACATAAATAATTGATAGGTAGATAGATTAGATAGATAGATAGATAGATAGATAGATAGATAGATAGATAGATGATAGATAAATAGACAGAGATATATGCATAGAGGCAGACTGATTTTTAACAGTTTCATTTTCTGTCTTCCCTTCCATAAAAACAAGTCTGTACCGATCTAGAAAATTCAGTTATATATGTTCTTCCCTGAATACACTTCTATATAGGATTTCCATTTTCTCTTTCAAGTCTTCTCTCAACATTTTGTAATATCAAGATTTTCTCCGGCAACTTTATTTGAGATAATTCTTACCTCCACCCCTCCTCTTTCCCCCCTTTCTTGTTTCTTTTTAAAATGACTCCTGAAATGAACCTTCTCCATGAAGCAAACATTTAGTGTGAAATCTCCCTGGTAACTGTCCTTCCAAATAGATGACCACAGAACTTGCCTTCATATTCCCTCTCCCCAAACCCTTGTCTATGCAAAATGTTCCTTTATTGCTTCAGTCACTTTCAGATTGCCTCTGTGTGCTCTTCCACATTTTTTCACTGTGCAAGCAGCCATGTTATCCATACACATCATTACCATTTGTCTAGATAGTAGTCACCTCAAGGGCAGGGAGCATGATTGATGACTCGTCCTTTCGAAAGATGAAACTGAACCATGATATACACCAAGTGTCATCTGTGGAAAAAAAACATCTCTGAGACGCAGGCAGAGAATGTGAGGTTATTTTCAATTCATGCAGATATCAGACAACCAGCCTAAATCTTAAGTTCCCTGCCTCTGACTGCCACTACTTGACAGACAAAAGGCAATATTGCAGGTGTAGGAGCTTTGGTGGTCTAGCGGGTAAGGAGATGTGCTACCAAGTCAAAGGCAGGGAGTTCAGCTCCACCAACTGCTCCATGGGATAAAGGTGAACAGTGTCCTCCAATGCAATTTACAGCCTCTGAAAACTCGCTTGGGGGAGGATCAGCTATGAGCCAGTTCTGACTCAGTGACGATGAGTCATACGACCACCAATAGATAGTTTTATCTAATTGCATCTGAGTTAAACCCAGAGGGCAAAGAGTGAGGGAAATTAAAAAGGTTGATCTTCCCTTCTCTTCATCTCATTTCCCTCACTCTTTCCTTCTGGGTTTAACTCAGATGCAATTAGATAAAAATATCTATTGGTGTTCAAAGTTGTTGTTTTTATTACGTGCCCTCGAGTCAAGGACGACTCATAGAGACCCTATGGGGGAAAAAAATCTGAACCCTGGTCTATCCTGAGCCATCCTCACACTTCCTGACACACAAGAGCCCATTGCAAGGTAGGAAATGGAATTTTTCTACATTTACTAGCAGTTGTGTGTCCTTGAGTAAGCTGTTAGTCTTTGCCTCCTTCTTTTTTAAAAATGGGAATAATAACAGTACCTACCTTCGTCTGACATACTTTGGACATGTTGCCAGGAGGGACGGGTCCTTG
>NW_006399833.1:12482156-12520229 GCF_000299155.1 Elephantulus edwardii
CAACTCCTTGGGAGAAAGATAGGCAACCACCTTCCACTCATTTTGTTGTTGCTGTGTGCCATCAAGTCACCTGCAACTCATAGTACATATGCATACATAGTACATAGTACAGCAGCTCTGAACCTTGCCCTGTCCTGGGCCAGTCTTACTGACTCCGACACACATACCTCCATTGCCCCGGTTACTGTATCAATCCATCTCATCCAGGGTCTCCCTCTCCTGCACTGTCCCTCCACCCTTCTGAGCATGATGTCCTTCCCCAAGGACCGGTCTCTTCTGGCCACGTGCCCAAAGTATGAGAGACAGAGCTTCCAAATCCTAGCCTCCAAGGAGAGACTTGGTTTCACCCTCTCTAAGACAGACATATTTGTTTTCTTGGCAGTCCATGGTATGTTCAAGACTCTTTTCCAGCTCCACAACTCGAATGGATCAATTCTTTTTCTGTCATCTTTAGTCATTGTCCAGCTCTCTGATGCATCCATTCATTTTTACAGTCTCACAAACCCACTGATGCATCAGATATGAGTCAGTTCTGACTTGACAGAAATTAGTTTATTTTTGAGAAATTATAGTAAATAAAAAATCTTTTGAGTCATTTAAGCTCTTGTCTATATTTTGTACATTTAAACTGAGTTCTAACCCTGACAACCAGTAGTCCTCATCTGGAATAGATCAGCAAGTAAATAGAGCATAATCAAATAACAAGACTAGAATTTCTACAATGTTACTAATAATTTTATCTCAGAGAGTCCGTTTCTATGTAAAATAAGTTGAGAGTTACCTCATGGGATTATTGTCAGGATTAAATGAAATAATGCAGGTACAATTCAGGGCATTTATTAAAACCAAAGTTATTGCGTGTTTCAATCACAGCTTACTAAACCACGTTTACCAGCTAGTATTGACACATTTTAGGACCAAGCCTAGGTTAACTTGTCTAATTCCAAAGTGCATATTCATTTTTTATATCACACTATCTCAGTATGGTTTACAATAATGGAAACAATCATCTGCATTGCCAATGGAAGGTTCGTAGTATGATGATAGCTGTTGTTGTTGGGTGTCGTCAAGTCACAACCGACCCCTAGCTTGCCCTCCAGCAGGTTTCCAGAAGCAGTAAATTGCATGGGAGTGGGGGGGATTGCCTACCCTTCTTCGACAGAGTAGCTGGTGGAGCACTTAAGAGCTTATTTTTAAACTACAAAAGATTTCCCTATATTCACAATATTTGTCAAGCCTTGGCATAGTGTAGACTGTATAGTTAAGAAGGTATTCTAACTAATTAACAAAAATAGAAATAGAACGGTGCATTGAGTAGTAATGGACAGGTTCTAAAGCCATATTGCTAAGGTTTGAATTCAGGCGCTGCTACCTGATAGTCCTTTGGCCCTGGGTTTTCTGACTATTCTGCGTCTCAGTTTATCAATCTTTAAAATGGGAGGAGAGGTTAAAGTACTTATACAGCATCTGTCACATATTTAGTACTTCATTAACACCAAGAATTGCCCTTGAATCACTACTTACTCATGGTAGCTCCATGTGTATTAGGGTGGAAATGTATTCCATAGTGTTTCCAACACATGCGTGTTTGGAGCTAGATAACCAGGCCTATTTTCCGGGTCCCCAGGGTAGACTTAAACTTCCAACCTTTTGGTTAACAGCTGAGCTCACTAGCCATTTTTCCCACCCAGGGACAAATAAACAAGGTCGTTGTTGTGTGCTGTTGAGTCAGAACTGGCTCCTAGCTAACTCTCCAATGGGTTTTCAGAAGCAATAAATCACATGGGACAAGCCTGACCATCTTTCTTCCACGTAGCAGCTGGTGGAGTCAAACTGTGTGTCTTTGGGTTAGCATCACTGCTCCTTACCACTAGGACACCAGAGTTTCCTAATAAATGGGATGTTAATGTCCCTTCTTCTTGACTTCCCATGTGGTTGTTATCATTAGGTCCTGTATAGTTGACTCTGACTCCTAGAGACGCTATAAAAAACAGATCTGAACCCTGTTCTATCCTGTGCCATTCTCACGATCTCTGACACACTCAAGCCTATTGCTGCATTATGTCAATCCACCTGGTTGAGGATCTTCATCTCCTTCATTTTCTCTCCACCTTTCTAAGCATGATGTCCTTACTCAAGGAGTAACTTCTACCAAAATGCCTAAAGTATGTGAAACGAAGCTTTATCATCTTTGCCTCCAAGGAGCACTCTAGCTGAACCTTCTCCAAGACTTATATGTTTGTTCTTTTGGCAGTCCATGGAGTATTCAGCACTGTTCTCCAACACCACAATTCAAAGGTATAAACTCTTCTTTCATTCTTAGTTATTGTCCAGCTCTCAGATGCATAGCAAGTGATTGAAAAGACCATGGCCTGAATCAGGTGCACCTTAGTCCTCAAACTGACATCATTACTCCTCAATAATTTGGAAAGGTCCCTGACTACAGACATTCCCAGTGCAATGTGCCTCCTGAGGTCCTTACTGCTATTACCAAGTGTACTGATTGTAGATCCCAGTAAGATGAAGTTTCTATCTTATCTATAGGTCCAGTAACTAGGATTTTTTTTAAGATGCAATCCATATTGAAGCCTGCAGTGTTTAAACTTCTGCAGGAAGAACTTCAAGTCCTCCTCACTTTCATCAAGCAAAGTTCTATCATCTGCATAACAAAGGTTATTGATGAATCTTCATGCAATCCTGTTGCCACATTCTGCTTCATAGAGTCCAGCTTCTTGAATAATTTGCTCTGGTGGCCTAGTTAGCAAGAAGCCGTGCTGCAACGCGGTTTGAGGCCACCAGCTGCTCCACGGGACAAGGATGGGCAATCTCCTCCCATGCTATTAACAGTCTCTGAAAACCCGCTGGAGGGTCAGCTATGTGTCGGTTCCGACTCTATGGTACACAGCAACAAGATACAGATTAAACAGGTATGGAGAAAGGAAACACATCTGACATACACCTTTCCGAATTTTAAATCATGCAGTGTTTCCTTGGTCTGTTCGCACAATAGCCTTTTGGTCTGGGTATAGGTGTCACACAAGCATAATGAAGTGTTCTGAGATTCCTATTCTGCTCAATGTTACCCACAATTTGTTGTGATCCACACAGTCCAATGCCATTGTTTAGTAAATAAAGCATAAATAAAGAGTCTTCCGGTGTTCTCTGCTTTCCACCAGGATCCATCTGACATCAACAATGATATCCTTGGTCCTAAACCCAGCTATCTTCTAAACCCAGCCCAAATTTCTGGCAGTTCTTTGTCTGTGTACTGTTAAACACAATATTTCAGCAATATTTTGCTTGAGTGTGATTTTAATATTAATGATAATGTTCATAATTCCCACAATCAGTTGTATCACCCTTGTTGTGAATGGGGACAAATATGGATCTCTTTCAGTCATTTGGCCAGGCAGCTATTCTCCAAATTTTCTGCCATAGAATGATGAGCACATCCAGGGCTGTGCCTGTCATTTGAAACAAGTCAGTTGGTCTCCCATGGATTCCTGGGACCTAATTTTTTGCCAAATGCTTTAACTTTTCCTTAGTTATCATTGGATTTTGATAATATGTAGTAACCATGCAGTATTCCCTTACTCTGCTCATATAACAGCCTCTTGGTCGAGGTATGGGTTTTGCGTAAGCACAGTTAAATGTCCTGGGATTTAAGCATGTTTTAAAAATAAGAAAGGTTTGTATCGGGGTTGTACCCTCTCTCCATACCTATTCAGTCTGTAGGCTGAGCAAATGATGTGTGAAGCTAAACTCTATGAAGAAGACTGTGTGGCACTAGAATAAGGGGAAAACTCATCAATAACTTTTGCTATGCAGGTGACACAACCTTGAGGGTGAAGAAGACTTGAAGCACTCGCTGCAGGAGGCTAAATACTTCAGCCTTCAATATGGATTGTATCTAAAAAAATCAAGGAAACAAAAATTCTTACCATTGGACCTATAGGAAACATCATGATAAATGGAGAAAAGATTGAGACTCTCAATAATTTCATCTTACTCAGATCCTCAGTCAACCCTCTTGGTAACAGGAGTCAAGACATATTGCACTGGGGAAGTCTGTAGTCAGGGACTTCTCCAAATTATTGAGGAGTAATGATGTCAGTTTGAGGACTAAGGTGCACTTGATTCAGGCCATTGTCTTTTCAATCACTTGCTACACATCTGAGAGCTGGGCAATAACTATGATAGAAAAAGAGTTGATGCCTTTGAATTGTGGTGTTGGAAAAGTGCTGAATACTCCATGGACTGCAAAAAGAACAAACAGATAAAAGTGGTGTCTGTAATAAGTACTGAATATAAATAAATTAGACATCAAACAGTAGACATTATAATCTAGATTGTGATCTGTTGTTTGTTGTTGTTTTGTGCTGTTGAGTTACTTCCAACTCATAGTGGCCCTATATATAAGAGCCCTAAACCCTGCTCTATCCTGTGCCATCCTTATTGTCTCTGACACACCTACTCTCATTACCCTAGTCACTGAATCATTCCATCTCATTGAGAGTCTTCCTCTCTTGCGCTTTCCCTCCACCCTCACAAGCATGCTGTCCCTCTTTGCTACATGCCCAAAATATCTCAGAATCCTTACCTCCAAGATGCAGCCTCGTTTCTCCCTCTCAAACATCTATCCTATCATTGAACACTAACCTCCGTGCAAAGAAATATCAGAAAGAACCCTTCGTGTCGTTTAAAACGGCTAACCATTTAACAATGCCCTCATCATCTCCCATTGCTTTCAAGAGTCACATTAAAGCTTTCCACCTGGCAGTTAATAGTCAAATCCCCAGGAGTTCCGCATCTTACTTCATGGCCCATGCTTCATGATTCTCCAAGGTGCAGGGCATAGAAGCAGGGAAAATGTAATTGAGAATACTATCTTCCACACACAGAAAACCTGCAGGGCCTGATTCCAATGGCCCTTTGCGGCATATGACTGGCACTGGATACCTGTAATGTAATTTCAGGAGTATTTTAAAAAGATAATCGGAGTCGCTTCAGGTTCAGAGTATATGGGGTAGAGAAAAAAGGGCTGAGAGGCAATAGAGAATGATCAATTTGGCGGAAATTACCTACAGCATGTAGTTTTTCTCACTAAGACTTGGTTGAATTTTGCTAAATGAAGGAGGCTACCAACACATACAGCAGTCAGTCTTAGCAGACTGAGATCAGGCCATCACCTAATCTCAGGCTCAGAAACTAGGCAAGGTAGGTGTGAATGTTGGCTTTGCCACTTGAGAGTTGCATGATGTTTCTTTGGAAAAGTAGAAGCCAACAATCATAAAGCAGAAACTGTAGTTGGGAACACAAAGGCCTGTGAGTCAGCAACCCCTATTGCTTCGGTTCATCCCTCTCTAAGATGTTAACTTGTGGCCTGCTGTTCTTATTGTACGTTGCTGGGTTGCCAAGACCATGTGAAAGATATGTCATAGGCACTCAATCAAATTCTAAAACAAGTGCTTTTCTCTGTGGAGAATGAAGCATTACAAACCTAGGGAGATTACCGACAGCTACCATCCATGCCACTTAACCAGTGTAACAGCACATTCAGCAGCCTTACTCCTTTATGTCTCAGATAAAGTCCCCTATCTTCTGTATTACTAAGCTCCATTGCTGTCAGGAGTCGGGTGTTTTCTCATTTCCCTATTAATGTTGCTCTATAAAGGAGTGATGGTGTGTGTTGGGGATGGTGGTATGCCCAGAAGGTGCATAACTTGCACACATGAACACACACAGAGCCCCAAAATGCATTATTCACATGGGTTATTTAAATTCATTACCCACATGAATCCAGGGGACCAGATTCCTTATTTACTCATCTCCTTCTCAAGACTGGAAACTTATTTCAAGATTTGAGGAAAGGAAGATAAAGGGGATCATTTTAGAATGTCAGGTTTTAAAAAATAATTCCTTGAGCTCCAGTGCTAATAAATAGCCTCTGTGTCTTCCTTATTATCTGTTCCCATAGTTTTCAGAGTCACCAATCAAGGGAGTTATTAAGCCAGAACATGTGCATACATGTCAGTTACTCCACTAACTGAGACAGACTCAAAAAGCACAGCCAAAAATAGACCACAAGCTTTCTTAAAGTCGGCATCATTCAGATTATGATACTTCTGCCACTATTGGCTTCCTGTTTGAATGCTAAAGGATTGAAGGAATTAGAAGTTATAGACCTCGCCCATGATCCTGGACCATGCCCCTAGGAAATCATGACATCTGCCTTATTCCTTTTTTATTTTTTAACTTCCAAGTTAAATAGTGCTTATCAAAGCCTTTTCATTTATGGCAGTGATAAATTTTCTATTTGTATGATGCCTCATAGTTTATTGAGTTCTTCCAAATGCTTTGGCCAACTTTAGACTTTAAATCAGCGTGAGATAGGTGGGAAAATTATTATCATCTCTATTTTATAGGAAAGAAGGTAAATCCAAGAAAAAGGAAGCATCTCAGAAAACTTGTACATTACAGATTTGTGATTTACATTCATATTTTAAGATTCTAAATCCTATGCAACATTGCTTTGTCAACACGTTTCTCGTTTGAGCTGCTTCTCTTCTGGGGTTTAATCTCATCAGGCAGGTACCAAATTCAGATACTTCCTGGCTTAGTCATTCCCAAAAGGCTACATAAAGACATAAGAATAATGTTTTAAAATTGTTTTCAACTTTTGCTTAGTCTGAGTTTACTAGAAGATCAAAGCCATTATGTATCTATCTCTCTAGCATCTATATCTCTATTATCTATATTCATATCTATATCTATACCTATATATATTTTCTATATATATTGTTGTTGTTGTTATGTGCTGTGGAGTCGCCTGTGACCCATGGCGATCTGATGCCTTCCTTGTCCTTAGCCACTCTTATTGACTCCAGCACACCTACACCCATTGCCACAGTTACTGTATCAATCCACCTCATCCAAGGAGATATATATATACTGTTCTCTAGTAGATTTCCACTCATAAAAATTTATCCATTGAGTGTTTGAGTTGGTAAATATTTTTAGAGAAGAGACTGTCTTTCTTTCTCCTGCACGGCTGTTAGATTTGAACTGCTGACCTTTTGGTTAGCAGCACAACATGTAACACATTATGCAGGCAAGGCTTTGTATATACATGCAAACTGAAAAGTGAGAAAGAGAGAAATTTACTTCAAAAAAATGAGGAAACAGCTCACACAGTTGTGGAGACTGGCAAGTCCCCAAACTATGTGAGTTAGCAGGCTAGAGAATTCTCCAGGATTATATCTCAAGAAACTGAGATCAGGGTTGAGTAAAAGAGTGGACTTGGCCAGAGCATCTATTCATTTACTGGAGCTATAAGACATACCTCCAAAGAAACTCCTCTTTCAGCTTGGTTTATTATATCAGATTATAGCATGTTGTTGTTGTTGTTTGCCATCGAGTTGCTTGCGACTCATAGCAACCCTATGCTCAACAGCCCTAAACTCTACTCTGTCCTGTGCCAATCACACTGTCTCTGACACTCCCATCCCGATTATCCCAGTCACTGAATCAATCCACCTCATAGAGGGCCTTCCTCTCCTGCGCGGTCCCTCCACCCTCCCAAGCACGATGTCCTTCTCCAAGGACATGCCCAAAATATGTTAGACAGAGCCTCAGATTCCTTGCCTCTAAGGAGCCACCCAGTTTAACCCTTTCCAGGACGAATCTGTTTGTTTTCCTAGCAGTCCATGGTATTCTCAATACTCTTCTCCAGCACCACAGCTCAAAGGCATCAGTTCTCCTTCTATTCTCCTTGGTCATTGTCCAACTCTCTGATGCATAAAAAGTGATTGCAAAGCCTGTGTCAGACACACCTTAGTCTCCAGAGAGACACCATTGCTCTTCCCTAACAGCAGACTTTCCCATGGCAATGCACCTTTTAATTTCCTGGCTACTGGTGCCAAGAGTGTTGACTGTGGAGCCAAGCAAACTAAAGCTGTGTACAATCTCAATCTCTTCACCATCCATCCTGATGCTGCCAATTGGTCCAGTGGTGAGAATTTTTGTCTTCTGGACGTTGAGCCTCAATCCATATTGAAGGCTGCAGTCCCTGACCCTCAGCAGCAAGTGCATGAGATCCTCCTCAGTTTCAGCAAGCAGGGTTGTGTCATCCGCATAACGCATAGAAGCTGGTTAAATGATATTGAAATATGGAAGAACAACAAATTTACTATCTGCCAAACCACAGAAAATCATAGCCTAACAATATTAAACGTAACATTAAACATAAGGGAATTGTTCCTTTACTCATTGGTTTTGGGCCACCTGCCCTTCAGTGTGACTTCAGCTTTATGGGACAAGAAATTGAACCATTCAAGAGAATATTTACAGCCTACGTGATTTCACCAAAAAGTCCTTCCTTTGTAGAAATCTCTTAATAATCGGGGAATGGAATGGCAAAATGCTGTTCAACCTTTTTTTCCAAGCAACCTTAATTATCATCCAATGACCTTAGAAATTAAGAGTTCATGGTAGCAGGGCTAGAGATTATTCATGAGTTCAATCATAGATTCTTTCTCATCAAGGCTTGTTTAGCTACTATGTTTCTGGCTATTCAATCTGTGACAGAAGTCAATACTGATCCCCTAACAGAGACACAGTCTCCGGAGAGAAAATACAGGCATCTAGTTGCAGATTAATTACTTTGGACATCTTCCATCATGGGGAAGAGAGTGATTTGACATCTCTGGAAATGATATTTATTGAGATATAAATGTACTTGTCCAATCTCTATTGCGTTTTCCAATGCTACTGCCCTTAGATTAATGGATTTCCTTTTCACTGATATTGCATCCCTCACAAGAAACTCATTTTTATAGAGAAAAATAAAGACTAATGCTCACAAAACTCACTGCCATTACCATGTACCTCATAATCCAGGAGCAGCTAACATGGTAGAAAGATTTCTATTAAGGATTCAGTTACAGTTTCCAGAAGTTAGCCCATGAAAGTTAGAGGTGATATTTATGGGACATGGCACATTCTCTGAATTCACACTCCTGCAACGGTGTTGTTTCAGTCCTGTTCAATATTCTAGGAACTTAGAAATGGAAGTCTATGTGTCTTTTCTCAATGATAGTTATAAAAAGGCTTCAGGCCTTTTTTTCATAGGGTCACTATGCTTCATGCTCAACTTGACAGCAATCAACAACAACAACATTATTGAGCCCTGTGTGTGAATTAAAGTTAATGTTAGTCATTTGGAGGAGTAGCTGCTAAATTATAGTGATTTCAGTAGCTAATGAAATTATGACTTTTCTTCTACTAGAAGGGATTTATATGCAAGTTCTCAGGAGAAATCTCTGCAAGTGTGAGACAAATAGGACTTGAAATGTGGAGAGTTTGAACAAGAACATAATTTCAGATAAAGTCCAGACTCAGCCTAATCACACACATAAATCTTGGTGTGTAAAACTGGATTGAGAAATTATAGTACATTCACACAATGGAATACTATGCGGCATGCAGGAACAATGTTTTTGTAAATCACTACCTAACTTGAGAGGGACTGGAGAGTATTATGCTAAGTGAACTAACTCAGTCCCATAAGGACAAATACTGTATAAGACCATTAGAAATAGATAACTAGTAAAACGTGTATGAAGTTCTAAGGGGAGGAGGGAGAGCACAAGGGTGATACTGTCACACAGTTTGATGGGTGGTGGGAAGGGTGGGTTAAGGAAGTGGAAAGATCTGGTGTGAAAAACAATGTATGTGAACTCTGTAAACCAGTACAAAATAAAAAGTTTATATTTTTTTAAAAAAGAGTTTGTCCCTGCTAAAGAGGCAAAGGCGTGGGGTTTTGTTGTTGTTGTTTGTTTTTGGGTTTTTTTGTACAGCTACACTGATCAGTCATTTGTATTGGTCTTTCAGGTAAAGCTCCTTCAGTAGTCTAAGGGAAGTTCTACAGAGGCTAGCAGCAGTACCCACAGCAGCTTAGGGATAGGCACACTACTAGACCATAAGAGGTCATCTGGATGAGAAACCTGCAGTGTCTGCTACAATAGCTCAGTATTGTTCAATATACTTTCTGCACTTTGAAACTCCAGTTTCCTCATAGAAACTCCACATTTGCTTCCCAAGCTTTCCTGTTGCTGTTGTAGAATCATATAGCCTGGTCTCCTTCAAGTAAATGCACGAATTCAAACCTTGAATGCAAAACAGAAGATATTAATTATAAGGACTCTATTCTGGCCATGGCAATGGTAGTTCCATTAAAATTTTCAAAGGGAGTGGTTGAAAAGCTCCTAGTGGAATTGTCTCTGGTAGTGTCTAGGGGACCACAGTAAATTATATCTGCGGCTGTCAGTGTATTCCAACCAAAGACTACCAATAACACACTGATAATTGAACAAGTTGACTTTATCATTCCTTGCTATGAGGGATAATGAACACCATAGGAATGGGCTTATAAGATTTGGACTTGTATTAGGTGGTTAGAGGGCAGGTTAAAGGAAGAACAACTTTGCTCTGAATTCAGGTTGTCAAGAGGTAGAGATAAATTGGTTATTGGATATCTTAATAAGCCTTACCTAGAAGGTAAATGAATATCAGAAGAGACTCAGAAACTTGCCCTTCAACAGAAAGCTAAAGCAAATGAAAGAAATTATGAAGTAAAAGAGCTGAACAGAAATTTCAAAAGGTGGCTTTTAAAAACAAACTAAAGTAATATAATTAAATTGGTAATGCAAGTTAGAAAACCACAAGGAAAGAACAACCTTGGCATTTCTCAAAATTAAAGAATGGATGCAAGAAAAAATATCCAAGACTTGAGTTGTCATAGTGAAGGATTCTGTGACCAAAATATTGAACACATCTGTTTGGAAAAAGTATAGTAGAATGTTCCTTAGAAAAAAGAATGACAAGACTCTGTCTTATATACCTTGGACATGTTATCAGGAGAAATTGACCCTTGAAGTACATCATGCTTCATAAAGCATAAGACAAGATGAAAAGAGAAATACAAATACCTTCAATGAGATGGATTGACATGGTGGCTGCAACAGTAAACTCAAGCATAACAACAATTATGAAGATGGTACAAGACTTGTTTCCTCCTATTGCACCTAGAGTAACTATGGGGTGAACCAAGTTGACAGGAAAAACAAAAACAAAAACAAACCACAACAAACAACACAACCAAAAACTAACAAAACAAAACAAAAAATCACCATGAAAGAAGACAGGCCAAGTCTAAAGCTACAATTGGTAAGAACAGCAGCCACTCATAATACTCAAGACATGGTGATGTTTGGTCAGTTTTATGATTTGGACAATGTGCATGTTTTGTTTTTATACGCCATGGTAGAGGATGACCTTGCCTGAAGTGGATGATCTGTGGAATTTTTCATAGGTAACAGGAGAACACCAAGGCCTAGTTGTGAGTGATGGACGAGGTCCTGGCAACACCTAGGTCTGTGTGATAGAACTAGGCTGCCTTCTTCATAGCAAAGAGTGGCTTTTCTCACAGATCAAGCTGTAACCTCTGTGAGCAACAATAGTGTCAGTGATTATCCTTCCATTCTATCTTGCTATCTGCCTTTACTATATTGCTTCCAAGTTTGATTCTCAGACTTTTTAATAGGTTATATGTTGTTGTGTGTCTTTGAGTCAGAACCAACCCACAGCTGGCCCTCCAGTGGGTTTTCAGAGGCAGTAAATCACATGTGAGGAGATTACCCATCCTTCTCCTGGAGAGCAGCTGGTAGACTCAAATCGTTCGACTTTGGGATGACAGAACAGCTCCTTCCCACTAGGCCACCAGAGCTCCCTGAAGTTGTATGAGTGTCAAAAAAGGCTCAAATAAATTTTTTCTCCCTAAACATGCTTTTTTGTCCTTTCCCCTTAAGAATTCTAACATTTGCCTTTATATTGCATGTCCCAAGACTACACTGGGTGACACTTCTTTTTACAAAATAAAAGATACAAGATGGGGTACAAAACACTAGATTCTTAGAAAGAGTGGGTTTGGTTTTTTGGGTGTTTTTTTTTCCATAACTCTTTTGACATAAACATGCTGTTATGCCTGAGGTGTTGTTGTTGTGTATAATTGAATCAGAACAGACTCATAGCTGACCCTCCTGCAGGTTTTCAGAGGCAGTTAATCACACTGGAGGAGAATGAGCATATTTCTCCTGTGATTTCTGAGGTTGAAAAGATGATTTAAAAAAAAATCATCAGCTGGGAAGCTGACAGAGTTTGAACCTGAGGTATCCTAGGTCCCTGTTGAAAAGGATCAGACTTACTCTGTCATTATATCTATTACAGTCTCTTAATTAGAGAAAGATGGGCAATCTTCTGTGCAAATTATAGCTTCTGGAAATCCATTGAAAGGTCAGCTATGAGTCGAAGCCAGCATCATGACACACACAACAACAACTACTACTACAAAAACTAAGTGACATCATTGGCTCTGATTCATGGTGTTCTTATGTTCTACAGAACATCTTGTCAGTCCTGTACCAACTTTATGATTTCCTGTATGTTCAAGTCCATAGTATAACTATTGTACTTAACCTGTCTCACACAGGTTCTCTCTCACCCTCGATTGTCTCGTAGACCAAATGAGATGTCTCCACTAGAAATTGATCTCTTCCTATGATGTGGCCAAAGCAACAGCAGACATAAAACTGACTCAGCAACTAGGAAAAGAGGCTCTACATAATCAAGTGCATGAATCAAGAGTTGGAACATAAAGGAGATTTTACTGAACTTTGATATGGCTAGTTGCAGTTCTTACAGAGCAAATGTAAAAGAAGGTAGATATTGAGGGACATATGTATATATCATGGCAAGCTCTGGTAGCCTAAGGGTAAGAAACTGCACTGCAATCCCAAAGGCATGTGCTTCAAATCCATCAGCTGCTCCAAGAAAGAAGGATGGAAAACATCTTCCTATGCAATTGACTGCCTCTGAAAACCCACTGGAGGGTCAGCTATGGATCGAAACCGACTTGACAGTATACAACAACAATAGTATCATATCACAGTAGGCTTTGGCTTACACAAAATGAGGCAGGACAGTCCAAAAGGGGATGGTTAGCTCATTTACTTACTTTTGTCCTTAGGCAATGGCATTTAGAGGCTGGTGTTGTGGTTGTTTAGGTGCCCTTGAGTCGGTTTGAACTCATAACGATTCTTTCTGCAACAGAATTAAACATTGCCTATTCTGTCGTCATAATCATTGCTATAACAATCGAGCCACCTTTTGTAGCCACTGGGCCAACTGGAAGCACCATGATGGGTGGAGAAGATATTGAAGTTAACAGTAACAGCTTCCTCCGTTCCACAATCAACACCCTTCACAGCTGCAGTCAGGAAATTGCATTGAGAAAAATCTGCTGTCAGGGACCTCTCCAGAGTACTGAGAAGCAATAATGTCAGTCTAGAGACACGGGTGCGCCTGATCCAGACTGTGGTCTTTGCAATAAGTTGCCATGCATCAGAGATTAGGACAATTACTAATGATTACAGAAAAAGAATTGATGCCTTTGGGTTGTGGTGCTGGAGAAGAGTCTTGAACATACCATGGACTGCCAAGAAAACAAATAGGTCTGTCTTGGAGAGGGTGAAAACAAGTTTCTCCTTGGAAGCTAGGATTTTGAAGCTCCATCTCTCATACTATGGGCACCTGGCCAGAAGAGACTGATCCATGGAGAAGGACATCTTTCTCAGAAAGGTGGAAGGACAGCGCAGGAGAGGAAGACCCTGAATGAGACGGATTGATACAGTAACTGGGGCAATGAGGGTTGGTGTGTTGGAATCAGTGAGATTGGCTCAGGACAGGGCAGGCTTCAGAGCTGTTGTACATAGGGTCAATATGAGTTGCAGAAAACTTGATGGCACATAACAACAACATTGTAGCCACTATGCTGGGCCCTCGCATTGAGGTCCTTCCTGTTTTTATCAGACCCTCCACTTTACTGAGCATGCTGTCCTTCAAGAGGGATTGGTTCTTCATGATAAAATTTCCAAAGCATGTGAGATTTTGTTTCACCATCCTCACTAGTAAAGAGCATTTTTGTGCTTCTTACAAGATAAATTTGTTTGTTCTTCTGACAGTACATTTAATATTCTTCAGCAACACCAAAAGTCAAATGGTTTAATTCTCCTTAGATCTTCTTCATTCATTGTGAAACTCTCATATTCATGTATATTGTTGTTGTTGTTATGTGCTGTCAATTCAACTACTTCCCAATAGCAAATCTGTGAACAATAGAGATCATAAGGATGGCTCAGGGTAGGGCAAAGTTCAGATCTGCTGGTCCAATGATGAACATTTATATTTTCTTGATGCTGAGATGTAATATCAAAGGCTCTTTTTCACTTTCTGTAAGCAAGATCCTGTTGTGTATCTTAATCTATGTAGAGATTTTACATGAACACAAGTGTTGTGGAATTTCTACTCTTGTCAATAAATGCCAACCACAATTTCTGATTATTCACACAGTCAAAAGTATAGCCCATAAGACGTAAGCAATTCTCTGGCTTTCTCTGTTTTCAGTCAAGATCAATATGACATCAGTAATGATATTTTTATGAATTCTTATGATTTCATCATGAATTTCTAGAACTTCCCTATTCATCATCTGGACTAGCAAGGCACCAAGATCTCCAACGAGGCTAGCTTACATCTCTGAAGCCAGTAAAAACTCTGCTCCAGGCTGTGCACCTCATTGCTTGACACACCCTCAACACACCTTAGATGCGCATATGTCTCAGAAGTGATGTGAGACCAAGGGCACCAATGTAAGCAGTATTTCTTTGGTCTAAGTCCTTGCTCTACTCTCTGTTATGGTTCAGGGAACGTCCTTGTCTTTGCTCTTGCACTAGGTGAAGGTGATGTCTAAACAGGATCTTGTACATTGGTAATCCCTTCTTGGAAGCTGTAGCAAGCAAAGAAGCAAATGGTGCTGGGATGGCAGTAGGGGAGGAGCATGCCTTTACCTGTCCTTGGAGGAACTGCCGATTTCGCTTCATGGACCTAGCCTTAGTTTTCATTGAGTTTTGATGTACCTGTAACGAGCTAAGGAGCAAATGACACTGGGATAGCAGTGGGGAAGGTCCCTTCAGTATTCCTTTGCTGTTTCTTGCATGATTCAATATTTTGCCCTTCAGTTTTGCAAGTAGATGGGGTTTTATTTCCTTCAACACTTACTGCTTGAGAAGTGCGGAACATATTCTTCAAATCTGGTTTTCTAAATGTTAGTCTTTGTATATTTCATTATCATGTTTTACTTTCTCTTTTATACTGGCATAATGCTACTAGGTTACTCATAACCATAAACTCCTTGCTTGTGGCGATTTAAATGAGTCTATAATTCATACTCGTAATCTGTGTTAAGCACAACTCTGGTGATTTAGTGATAAGGAGTTGCACTGCCAACTTAAAGGTAGGCGGTTCAAATCCACAAGTTACTCCGTGGATAAAGAAGGGCAGTCTCCTCTTGTGTGATTAACTGCTTCTGAAAACCCACTGGAAGGTCAAATATGTGTGAGTTTCAACTTAATGGTACATAACAACAACAACAATCTCTTTTAGGGAACTCTTGTGATATATTCTGTGGAGAGTGGTGCTGTTACCCCAAAGCTGGTTCACTGTTAGCTCTGTGGAAGAAATTTGAATTCTTCTCCCTTGTGATTTACAGTCTTGGAAACCCACTGTAGAGTCATGAGTCACAATCAACTTGATGGCAATGAGAAAGAGAGAGAATCTAAATCTTTAATAACAAATAATGTGCATACACCAGATCCTTCATCACTGAATGTAAACTTAATAAAAGCTGATAACCAGTGAGATGTGTATGGACATACAAAGTGGGAATAGGAGGGAGCAGGGAGGTTGAGGGTGGAGAGTGGGGGAAATCACAGGATTGAAGGTTTAGTGGGTGGAGGGAGGGTGGTTGTTATTGTTTATTGCCATCGAGTCAAGCACTACTCATAGCGGCCCTATGAACAAAAGGACTGAAGCCTTTGGCATCCACTTCCTAAACTACAAACCTCTGGAAACTCTATGAACTTTAATAAATTACAATAGTTATAGAAAGGAAGGAGGGAGGGGAGAAAAGAAGTTATACATGAATGAAACATAATTTAAAAAAATGGAAAGGGAAAGCATGTTCTATCACTACTTCCTCAAGTAGTAAGTAGTTGGACACACTGTAGACCCACATTATGCATTTTTTAGTGAGTGAATGAATGAATAGATTAATAAATACATTAGTAATTTTCAACACTCTTATTATGGAAAGAAACAAAAACCTAAGCACTTGCTTTACCTCACTAATTTATTTCTTCTCTTACTCTGTCTCATCCAGAATCAGTCTCCTGTGCCTTACTCTTGAGGAATAACTTCATTTCTTACACTCTCAGCTTGCTGCTGACGAAGCTCTTCTTGGGTAGCATGGGCTGAACACTTATTGTGCAACCAGCCCAAGAGATATTGAACACAGTTCTGCAATCGAGGTCAATCACACTCAGCTGAAATGGGGAATTAATTAGGACACATACAGGAAGTATTCCACTCAGAATTCTGCAGCTAAAGGAACAGGTTTCCTCAATGTTATCGTTTCCATATAGTTTAATTTTATTCTTTCAGTCAATAGGCAGTTTTAGCTCTGGATTTTTTTTTAGGTGAGAAGGGCTAAGGGGGATAACTTCCTGTTTACTTCACACATTCCTAATTATTTTCTTTTTCAGGAACTGTCAGATTTAAATTCCTCTTATAGTTACAACTACCGATTATCCTTGGATTTGCTCAGATTTCCCTGGCAAGGTAATCTTGAATACTACTTCTCTCCTGACCCTCAACACAGGCACAAAGAACACACACACACACACACACACACACACACACACACACTACACTCCTCAGATCGCTTGCTCAGCAGTTTTGAGAGCAAGAAAGATCTTATTAGTAAGCATGCCCTGGGGTGATTATTGATGCTTGTGAAATGAGAGTTGAGTTTCTGGACAGAGAGAGGGAATTAGTGAATATATATATATTTCTTTTACAATGACTGGGGGCTGGGAAGAAATCACTAAGGGTGTTAAGGGGGGAAGGAAAACAAAGTTGCCTATTTCATAATTTTATCTAGGCCATTATTGGACCTTGTCTTTTCAGGATGTGATTTAAGTTTACTGTCAATAGGTTGAATTGCCTGATTCAGCCCATTTATTAACTGGATGACTTTGAGCAGCTCACCTAAAAGCTTTCTACATTAGTTTCTTAATCTTAAAATGGAGAAAATAATAGTATCTACCTCACTAGAGTTTTGTTAGCATTAAAGGCTTTAACATATATAAAAGCCCTCCAAACTGTGCCTAAAACATGCTAAGTGCTACATAACTCATAGCTAGTACTAGCAATTGAGAGTGTTTTAAATCATTCCTACAATTCCCTTCTACTGTCTGGTGATGATTCTTGAGAAACCACCTTTCTGTACTTACTGTTTGCTTCTTTGCATAGACAGGGAATACTGGACACCTAATCTGCATAATGGAAGAAAAGTCAGAGATAGGGCTCATGAGAAAAATCTGGCCCATGGAATTATCAGGGGGAAAGGATCATAAAATGGTCTCTAATATTAGCTAAGGGAGCTCTGGTGGCCTTGAGGCAAGAAGCTGCACTATAATCCCAAAGGAACATGGTTTGAGGCCACCAGGTTCTCCACAGAAGAAGGATGGGCAATCTCCTCCCAGGCAATTAACTGCCTCTGAAAACCCACTGAAGGGTCAGCTATGGGTCGGTTCCGACTCTATGGTACACTACAACAATAATATTAGGTAAAAGTTTCATTTTAACTATATCAATATACTATATTAGAAGTCTGTTGGGATTATCAAGAGAAATTATTCTGCCTGCCAATAAAGATATGTGGTTCAAATCCGCCAACATTTTCGTGGGGAAAAGGATGAACAATCTCCTCCCCTGTGGTTTATTGCCTCTGAAAACCACCTGGAGGGCTAGCTATAGATTGGTTTTGATGTGACATTAAACAATAGCTGTATGTGTGTGTACTTGTTTTTGTCAGGTACGATTAAGTTGCCTTAAACTCATGGAGACCCTATAAACAAAAAATCTAAATCTCCAGTGCACTTAAGCACATTGTTGCACCCACTGTGTTAATATATCTTATTGTGAGTCCTCTTCCATTGACATGAGTAGATAGATAGATGATGATGATGATGATGATGAGAGAGAGAGAGAGAGAGAAATAGTAGATTAATTGCCTTCTAGTAGAAACAAATTGGTTGCTGACCCTTGGTGGTTTTCCCAAGGCTGTAAATCACACAAAGGGAGCTCTGGTGACCTAGTGGTAAGAAACTGCACTGCAATCCAGAAGGCTTGCAGTTCGAATCCACAAGCTGCTCTTCTGGAAGAAAATGGACAATCTCCTCCTGTGAGATTAACTGCTGCTGAAAATCAGCCAGAGGGTCAGCTACGGGTCTTTTCTGACTCTATGGTACACAACAAGGACAACAAATCACACAGGACCATCTTTCTCCCATGAAGTAGCTGGTACGTTCAAATTTCCAGAGACACACAATCTTTGGGTTAGCAGTACAACACTCTATGGACCACACCACCAAAAGAAGCTCACATAACTTTGAGGGACTGTCAAGTCTAAAATCCAGTCTGGACATTATTGCAGGCAAGATCCTAAAATACGTAGGCCAGGAAATAAAAGTAGAGCAAGGTAGATCTGGCAAAGAATCTGTTTGTATGCTAGAGGCAGAATAAAACTCTAGAGGAAACTACTATTTTGTCATTAGGACCTTCAACTAATTGAATGGAGTCCATGCTCATTGTGGAGGGTAGTCTGCTTTTTTGTTCTTCTGTGTATGGTAGAGTCAAAACCGACCCATAGCTGACCCTTCAGTGGTTTTTCAGAGGTACTTGACCGCACAGGAGATTGCCCATCCTTCTCCCATAGAGCATCTGGTGACCTTGAACTGCATGCCTCCAGTTTTACAGCGCAGATTCTTGCCACTAGGCCACCAGAACTCTCTACTTAAGGCCTAATGATTTAGTAATAGATAACTACATCATAATACCAACCAGGTTTACAGCGCAGATTCTTGCCACTAGGCCACCAGAACTCTCTACTTAAGGCCTAATGATTTAGTAATAGATAACTACACCATAATACCAACCATTTTTTTACCGGATAATACCTACAACCAACATTCTTGCCACCAGCCGTCAGGAAATCTGCAAAACAAGAAATCAAAACGATAGAAGCAACACAGGTGTCTCTCAATAGATAGAAAAACTAGATGCATACAAAGGAATAGTATGCAGAATTTAAAAACAATGAACTCATAAAACATTGCACAACATGAGGGAGGCTGGAGGAGTTTAATGTTTGTTCAGGGAATTTCTTGTCACATCAGGAAAGTCCACTGGGGAAAAAAAATAGTCCAAAGCATATAACTTCAGTGCATTGTCAAGTGACACATTGGTGTCCATCCCAGGCATTTCAGAGATTAGTTGGCTGCTGTTAAGAAAGAATGGTGGCCATGCAATGACCATCAGAGAAAACGCACACACATACAAACACATACACAGCCACACATTCTTTTATTTCAAAATATCTGGCAAAGTTGAACTTTACATAATGGGTAGGTGAAAGCTAATATTATGTAACAGACTGAAGAAGCCAGAGCAAGAAGTTGCCTTAGTAATGTGCTTTGGCATTTTCAAAAGCACTGTTCAGTTTGTTTTGGCTATTACTGGTGTTGTCTTATCTGTCCTAATACCTCGCTGGACTGTGTATTCCTCCAGCACATAGGCCACACGTCATTCATTTCTGCTATTCACTTAAAGCACTTAGCACAGGTCCTGGTTTAGAGCAGGTACTTCATAAGTGTTTAGACAGACAGAAGAGGAACTACAAAACAACTTTCGCATCCAAGCCAAGTATCACCAGTTGAATTCTAAGCAGATAAAATCAACTCTAAATAAGAGGAAATAACAACAAAAATGCATAAAAAGGAGCAGACAGCCAATTTGACCATCATATGAGCTCAAAGTAGTCTTCCCCTACCACGACATTCTCAGGTAAATTAATGTTACTCATGTGACGCACTATTGTGAGCATTATTTTTAATGGGAAGAAATAAATAAACAAACTGAAAAGGGAAACTATATCAGCCCACTCTTTGCTTGAATCAACATCTTCAGCTTCTTCTCCGTCTATAAGCCCTACACATACTCTAAGGCACAAATCGGCTTTCCATTATGTGGTTGAAATTCTTGTCTTGAGTCTGGTTTCAATCAAAATAAGACCTACTATCAAGGGGATGGTTGCCTCTGAGTAAGAACTAGAACACTTAGACTTGGGTGTGAGACTTTGATAGAATGCTTCCACAATAAGACACCAATGGGAGCAAGAGAAAGAAACTGAGGTTTATTAGACGTTCATAACAGACTATGAAGGGGTTAGGACAGACTGATCCCATCTTTATCTTACAAAAGGGTTTATATATCTTTTTCCAGAGCAGAGTGAGGTTTACACAACTGGCAGTCCATCACTTCTGATGGATTTATGGTAATCTGCTTCTCCGACCATCTTGTTTATTTCTTTCTTGGAACGTAGAGTGGGGAGAGTCTGTTTTTCTTGTGTTATATTGCCACAGTCTCACATCTTTGACAAGAAGAGTTCCTGCCTGATTTCCTTTGTTAGCGTTTCCTTTGCCCTTCTCTGTCACTATCTTAAAAGATACACAAAAATTAACTCAAGGTGGATCAGAGAGCAAGGGATAAAGCCAAAACCCGTAAAGATCATAGGAGACGAAATAGGACCAAACTCAGAAAGCCTACCCTATGGTATAAACAGGCCGGCAAATACAGCCAGAAATGCACAACCAGGAGAGGATAACATCAGTGAATGAGATCTTGTAAAGATTAAATCCCTGAGTGCATCAAAATAAGACCTATCTTAAAGAGAATCACAGACTGTCAAGACTTCCATGGCAAGTACTATATTTTATGTTCATCTTCTGGCTACTTCAAGACCTACAATAGTGTTGGGCCACGGCAAGTGCTTAATAAATAGTAGTTTATTGCCAAATATTTGATGAATAGAAAATTAATCCTGCAGAATGCTGAAGATTATCCCTCTCCAGTGGCAACAGCTTTAATTTGCCTCATTGAAATAGAAAGCTAGGCTTTTCTTTTTGCTAAATGGGCTCATTAGCCCCACGGGACTGTTTTTCACTGTCTGATGGAATAGCAGGTCTGTTATGATTAAAGACTAGCAAGTGTATCTACTGTTGGTAAGGGACTTTGGGATGAGTGACAGAAAAATCTTCAGTGAAATGACTGATGGTTTGTGTTTCTTTAGATCCCAAATTCCTTGATGTTAAACAACACTAACAGGAACCTGGCTTACTTCAAAGAATAGTCAGAGGTCATACAGGGTTGGAGTACTAAAAGTAGCAAGTAGAGAGTAGGACATTCTCAATGGACAACTAAGTGAAAGGATAACAAACCCACTGAGGGAAGTGGTAACCAGAGGATAACTGTTGTAGAGAGAAATCAAACTAAATCCACTGCTGTTGACTCAATGCTGACTCACAGGGACCCTATAGGATACAGTACAACTGCTCTCCTAGTATTTCCACGGCTATAAAGCAGACTATCTTATTGGTGTCCAAGGAGGGGCTGGTGGGTAAAAATCTCCAACTTTAGCGATAACATGATGATCTGACCCACAGTCCACACTTGGCCTAGTTTTGATAGCCAATATTGAGCTTCTCTAATGATTTCTCCCACAAATGTAGTCAGTCTGATCCCTATGCAGCCCATCAGGTGAGATCCATATGTAATGTTGTTGTTTGTGTCTTTTAAAGAAGATATTTGCAAAGAATAAATCATTGTAAATACAAAACTCTATTATTCACTTTCCAGCCTCATTTCTATCACCAAGCCCATATTTTCCAACTACTGTAATTCCTTCACTGTTTCCCGCTTTTGCACTCCAGTCGCCAATTATCATGAATGCATCTTGATTTCATGTTCGGTCAATTTCAGACTGTACGATTTGGTACAATTTCTCAATTTCTTCCTCTTTGGCTCAAGATACAGGAGCGTATATTTGAATAATAGTCATGTTAATGGGTCTTCCATGTATGCATATGGATATTATCCCATCACTCACAACATTGTATTTCAGGATAGACCTTGAAATGGACTTTTTTACTATGGATACAACAACATCATTCTTCCTCTATTTTTCATTGCCTGTATTGAATACCATATGATTATCTGATTCAGAATTGTCAAAGCTGGCCAGCTCATCTCAATAATGCCCAGGATGTCAATGTTCATGTGTTCCATTTATTTTTAACAATTTCTAGTTTTTCAACATTCAAGCTATGTGCATTACATTTTCCAAGTATTAAATAATATTTGCTATTGTTTTAAGTTACTTTAACTGGCTTCCAATCTGGGCTCTACCACTACATTACTATAATTGCCTTCATTCCTTTAGTTTTCAAAAGTCAGTTATTTAGGTAGTACATGGTTTATCCTGTTTCTTAGTCTGTCTCAATCGGGGAACTCCACCAAAACCTGTCCACCACAGGTAACCCTTATGATATTTGACATGCCAGTGGCACAGCTTTCAGTATCACAGGAACTCCAAGTTATCTCAGTACAGAAAACTGACAGACAATGTTCCTCCAGACACAATTAACACTCAACTTTTAAATACAAAAGCCCGCCCACCAAGTCCAGACTGCTTAAACAAGAGGCTTCCAGCTCACAGCTGATTGTTAATTAAATCACAAGGGCCAATCAACTTACATTTGATTGTTAACAAAGTAACAACACCCTAACAGTTTACACTTGACTTTCAAGAAAATCACAACAAGTTACCCTCCAGAATCCAACTGCTAAAAGCTCGAGACTCTCAGGCAGCACCCAACTGACTTTTAAATACAAAGATCCTCCTACCAAGTGTCTTTACCAGTATGCTACCAGAGTTTCTTATGTAGAAGAAAGATTAGAAAATTCTGTTGCATGTAGGAATCTGAGACACCTGCGGATGGGATGGGTTAAGTCATGTTTACAAGACATTGAACTGGTTCATACCTTCTACTGATAATTTGCATTTCCAACCCAAATACACTGAATCATAATCAACATGTTAACATGATACCCAGGTGATTACTATAGGTCTCCAGGTTATTTTTATGGAGGGACAGCGCAGGAGGGGAAGGCCCTCTATGAGGTGGATTGATTCTGTGACTGGGGTAATCGGGATGGGTGTGTCGGAGACAGTGCGACTGGCACAGGACAGAGCAGAGTTTAGGGCTGTTGTACATAAGGTCACTATGAGTCGCAAGCGACTCGACAGCACATAACAACAACAACAACAACAGCATATTTTTTAATGTTTGTGTTTGGAGACTTAGAAGCATAGTGTTATAGGACAGATCAACTAGCATAATGGAGTTCATAACATTTATATTCTCCTTCCTAATTTAGGGTGTAGTGACTGGAGTCTTAAAGCTTGTGAGTGGGAATCTACGATAAAACTATTAGCCTCTACTCATCTGAAGCAGAAAAGAAAGAAAGAAGGAACCCAAAGACTCAGAAGAAACTAGTCTATAGGACTAGTGGTCCACAGGAACCAAGGCCTCTTCTACCACTAATCATCATTATGATCAGGGCCACGATAGATAAAGCCTGATAAAATCGCTAAACAATTAGAAAAGAACCAAAATTCTTAATCAAGTCCAAACCTACTGCTAGGATGGCTGTTGTTATGTGCTGTCAAGTCACCTGTGATTCATCACAACCCTATGGACAACAACTCTGAAGCCTGCCCTGTCCTTAACCAGTCTCACTGACTCCGACATAGCTACCCCCATTGCCCTAGTTACTCTATCAATCCATCTCATCTCGGGTCTTCCTCTCCTTTGCTGTTCTTCCATCCTTCCAAGCATGATATCCTTCTCTAAGGATCAATCCCTCCTGCCACATACCCAAAATATGTGAGACAGAGTTTCAAAATTCTACTCTCCAGGGAGAAACGTGGTTTCACCCTCTCTAAGACAGGCCTATTTGTTTTCTTGGCAGTCTATGGTATGTTCAAGACTTCTCCAGCACCACAGCTTGAAGACATAGATTCTTCTCCTGTCATCCTTAGTCATTGTCCAGATCTCTGATGCATAGCAAGTAATTGCAAAGACCATGGCATGGATCATCAGGTGCACTTTAGTCTCTAGACTGACATCATTGCTTCTCAGTACTCTGGAAAGCTCCCTGGTGGCAGATATACCTAATGCAATTAGTCTTTTGATTTCCTGACTGCTGGTTCCAAGAGTGTTGATTGTGGAGCCGAGCAAGCTGGAACTGTTAACAACATAAATCACTTCTCCATTCATCATGGTGCTGCCAATTAGAACCAATGGTGATATGGGGAGGCAAAAGTTACATCAAAGCCAGGAAGCGGATATTGACTTGCATAGAAAATCATACTTTTATTGCATGAGTGATGTCGGAAGAACTAGACACTTTGGGTGCATGAATAACATCAGACAACAAGGAACAGAAGGAGACCAGCCAACTAAACTTTGAACTCTCCATGGCATTGTCTCATTGGCTCAGGCTCGAGCTCCAAGGCTTGCCTAGAGAATGAGGCCATAGATAGACTCACCTTACAAGAAAGAACTCTCTCTCCCTGTATCTCCTTTCAAGGAGAAAGTCTGTCCCTTTGGGAATGTAACTTAATAAATCTATCATTACTGTTTTACTTTCATTTCTGCTCCATTGTCTCTTTCTTCTGATCCCTATGCTCTAATAAAAAGCTTCGGCCTACACTTTAATGCTTCAGATACTAAAGTCTGCTCTCCTAAGAAACACTAAAATTGCTGTGCACTGTATTACTTTTGGTACTTAAATGCCATTCTCTTCCCTAGTCTCTTCCTTTTGCCTGTGGGAGAAGGGCAAACCAGGACATTCACTGTTCAAGAACACTACTTAACCAGTTGCAACTGAAGGACTCCTCAAGACCATCAGCCCAAGATTCTCTTTAAAACTTGAACCAAAACTATTCGCTGGGGTTTCTTTTAGCCAAATGACAGTAGCTCAGAAAAAGAAAGAGTATAGCCCATGAGTACTGCATTCCTTTAAAAAGTTCTCTATATGAAACTAAATGGTCAACACCCTAAAACAAATGTAAGAGAGTGTGCAGAGGAGAAAACTAGATTATTGGAAATGGAATAAGCAGAATGGAATTAATGAGGATATCAATGGATTCTGGAAACTGTAACCAATATCATGGAATAATTTTGCAGAAATTGTTAGGGAGATTTAACTTTCAATAAGTGGTGGTGGTGGTGGTGATGTTGAGTACCCTCACGTCAGAACCAACCCATAGTTGATACTCCAGTGGGTTTTAAGAGGCAGTAAATCTCACAAGAGTTGACTATCCATCTTTCTCCCACGGAATAACTAGTAGATTTGAACCTTATAGCTTTGCCTTGGCAGCACAATTCGTCTCCATGCCTTTTCAATCTGTATGCATAACAGATTATCTGGGACAGTGGGCTGTATGAGGAGGAATGTGGCATCAAGATTGGAGGAAGATTGATCAATAACCTGCGTTATACTGCAGAAGATCAAGAACTGCAGCCTTAAATATGGATTGAAGCTCAACATTAAGAAAACAAATATTTTCACCACTGGGCCAATTGGCAGCATCATGATAGATGGTGAAGAGATTGAGATTGTTAATAGCTTTAGTTAGTTTGCTTGGTTCCACAATCAATACTCTTGTTACCAGCAGCCAGAAAATCAAGAGACAAATTGCATTGGGAAAGTCAGCTGTCAGGAACCTCTCCAGTGTACTGAAGAGCAATGACGTCCGGCTGGAGACTAAGGTGCGACTGATCCGGGCTATAGTCTTCGCAGCTGTGGGCTCTGCTTCAACGAGCTGGACGATGACTACAGATGATAGAGAATGGATGCCTTGGAGCTGTGGTGTTGGAGAAGAATATTGAATATACCATGACTGCTAAGAGAACAAGTGGGTTCGTCCTTGAGAGGGTGAGACCAGGCTACTCCTTGGAGATAAGAATTCGGAAGATTCATCTAACAAACTTTGGAAGGAGGGACCAGTCTTTGGGGAGGAACATCATGTTTGGGAGAGTGGAGGGACAACACAAGAGAGGAAGACCCTCGATGAGATGAATCGATTCAGTGAGGGGGGTAATAGGAGTAGGTGTGTCAGAGGCAGTACGATTGGCACAAGATAGAGTTTAGGGCTGTTGTACATAGGGTCGCTATAAGTTGCAAGCGACTCAACAGCACACAACAACAACAAAAACAAGCCACTAGGAGGGAGCACTGATGGCCTATTGTAGGAAGTTGAGCTGCAATCTCAAAGGAACACAGTTTGAATCCGCCAGCTAATATGTGGAAGAAAGATGAACAATGTCATGTGTGATCAAATTGTTTCTGAAAGCCCCCTGGAGGATCAGCTAGAGGTGGATTCTGACATAATGGTATGCAATAACAGCAACAAGCCTCCGGTATGTACACTGTAAAAAGGAAAGAAAAAGGATTTTTTAAAAAAAAAAGCGCGAGCTCATGACTCCCATCGTTTCTGCACATTCCCTCGCTCTCTTTCGCACTCTCACATCAACAAAGTCATCTGCCATGTTCTGAACTGTCCTATGGAAAGATAAAACCGCGTGGCAAGAAACTGAGGAGGGTGTCTGTTCAACAGCTGGTGAGGAATTGAAGCTCTCAGTTCAGCAGCCTGCAAAGGAGCTAATTTTGCCAACAACCACTGGGTGAGATTGGAAGCAAATTCAGTCACAGTGTGATCCTGAGATGGCCCTGGCCACTGCCTGGCTTTCAGCTGTGAGTGACTGAGTCAGAGAACTAAGCCATTGCTAAGTCAAGCTCAGATGTCTGACCTAGTGATACTGTAAGAGAAGAAAAAAAGTGGCGCTTTAACCTGCTACCTTTTGGAGTAATTTATTACACAGAAATAAATTACTAATGCAAAAAGAGGAAGCTGACCAGAGGATCTATGCATGGCAAGGGAAAACACCCTGGGTGCTCTTCCTCCAACACAGACTTATTTGTTCTTTTGGAGGTTCATGGAATACTTAGTAGTCTTTTCCAATATCACAATTCTGTCATCCCTACTCATTTTCAAAATTTGTTCAACTTTTAGATGCATAGGCAGCAACTAATAAAACAATGGCTTGGATCAGGCACACTTTGGACCAATCTAGGGAATTGTAGAAATGATAATATGTATGAGGGACTGTAGTGGTATGCTGCTTTATGTGTTGAGGTGCTAATGAGAAGGTCAGATGTTTGAAACCATCAGCTGTTTCAAGGGAGAAATATGGACAGTTTCCTCCTACACAGATTTATAACTTTGAAAACTTGAAGGGTAACTGTAAATAACAATCAGATCAGTGTCAGAGGGAGATAAAGTATGAATACAATATAAGTAAGTCTTTTTTAACTTTTTTAAATTATTATTAATTTTAATAAAACTTTACAGAGACTTTGGATTTCTATTCATTCATTCATTGTTGTACTTTTCTCCGTGCCCACTCCCCACCCCCAATTCGCTATTCTCTTTGAAAAGTAAAAGAAATATTCTTTCATTGTTTATAATCACTTTCCCCTCCCCAAGACCACTTTACTATGTAGCTCTTATTCTGGACTCCTGTTATGACAGCAATACCTAATCATATATCCCTTTTAAAGAGTTCTCTCCCTCCTTTGTTTCAATACAGTATACATTATTGAACCCATCTTTCTCAGACAAGTAAGTCTTATATCTAAGTTTGGTATTGTGCTGAATGAGGTTAGAATCCCTTCTCTATTATCTCTCAGTCTTTGAGAGAAATTCAAAATGGCCATGCAGAATATAGAAAAAGGGTTTCCTCAAGGAAAAAGGATTGGGAGGGAGAGGCCAAACAGAACAACAGATAGCATGTTAAAAATTTCTCAAAACCTTTAAAAAGATGTTGTTGTTGTTACGTGCTGTCGAGTCGTAGGCGACTCAGAGCGACGCTATGAACGAGAGTCCTCAGTACTTGCGTGACTTTCATCCTTTCTCCAGGTTCAAAAATGGATAGAGAAGCTGTGGTATAATCACACAATGTAATATTATGCAGCACGGACAAGGAAGAACTAATGAAATATTGTACAAAATAGGTGACGACATTATCCTGAGTGAAATATTTCAGTGACAAAAAGACAAAGACTGCATAATGCCACTGTTATAAAACAGGACAGACATGAGTGTTGGGGAAAACTTAAAAAAAAAGAGGATGAACAATGTACACGTCATTGAAACAGATGAGGGAGGGAACTGTATATAAGGAATATATGATTAGGTAATATGGGCATGGCAAGAGTCCAAAATAGAGCTGAATAAGAACCTTTTTTCCAAAGGAAAAAAGCTAACTGGGAGGTGGGGGGCAGGGCAGGGAGGAAAATGTTCAACAATGAATGAATGGAAATAAAAAAACGAAGAAAAAAGAAAAAAACAAAATTCTTACAACTGGTCTAATATACAGTGATTAACAAAAGGGGGGGGAGAAAAAAAACAAATATTATCCCTCATACCATAGTCTCTTCTGATTCCAGCCTGAATTTCTGTCATTTCCCTGTTGATGTACTGTTATAGTCATTTAAAAATAATATTTGGGAAGAATTTACTTGCATGTGCTATTGTTTAACAATTCTGCACTCTACTTTCGGAATGAGAACAAATACAGACGTAGGGAGCTCTGGAGGCCTAATGGTAAGAAGCTGGGCTATAGTCCCAAATGTACATGGTTCCAATCCACCAGATGCTCCATGGGAGAAGAATGAGCAATCACTTCCTGCGCAATTTACTATCTCTGAAAGCATGCTGAATGGGTCGGTCAGCTGTGAGACAGTTCCAACTCCACAGCACACAGGATCAACAAAAACCAGTCCGTTTGTCAGGAAGCTGACTACAAAGGGTCTTGGCATAGGATAGTGAGCATATCTAGGGCTGCATTTGTTTGTTGAAACACTTCAGTTGGTATTCTAGCAATTCCTGTGGTCTTATTTTTTGCCAATATCTTCAGTGCACCTTAAACGCCTTTCTTCAGTACTATTGGCTCTTAATCATATGCTACTTCCGGAAATGTTTCTCGTCAATAAATTCTTTTTGGCCACTCAGTAAGACAAGGCAAAATTTTATAGTGAAGTGTGCAAGGAAGGAACTGGAGTCAGAAAATCAAAAGATCTGAACTTGCTCAGCATTACTTAAGCTGAAAGAACTGAAGAATAAATTCAAGCCACGTGTTGCAATGCTTATGGATGCTGTGGGCAGAATATTGAATGATTCAGGAAGCATTAAAAGAATATGGAAGGAGTATACAGGTCATTGTACCAAAAACAATAGGTCGACACAGAACAATTTCAAGAAACCATATATGAGCAAGAGGCAGTGGTGATGAAGGAAGAAGTGCAGGCTGCTCTGAAGGACTTGGCAAAAAATAAGGCCTCAGGAATTGATGGAACATAAATTGAAGTATTTCAGCAAACATATGCTGCCCTGGACATGTTTATAAAGTTATGTCAAGAAATCTGGACATAGAAATTCCGTATAATTCAGCTATTCCACTACTTGGAATATACCCTGAGAATATGAGAACCAAGGCACAAACTGAAATTTGTACACTAATGTTCACAGCACTGTTATTCACCATCGCAAAAACATGGAAACACCCCAAATGTCCAACCACAAATGAATGGATTGAGATATTATGGTACATTCACAAAACGGAATACTATGCAGCACACAGGAGCAATGATTTTGTAAATTATTACCTAACTCAAGTGAACTAACTCAGTCCCATAAGGATAAATATTGTATAAAACTTTTAGTATCGAATGAAAGCAGGGAATATCAGAAGAATGTCTATCTGTGTTTCATTGATTATGCAAAGACGTTTGACTGTGCGGATCATAACAAATTGTGGCTGACTCTGAGAAGAATGGGAATCCTGGAACATTTAATCATCATGCTAATGTGAAACCTATACTTGGATCAAGAGGCAGTTGTCAAAACAGAGCAGGGTAACACTGCGTGGTTCAAAATTGGGAAGGGTGTACGCCAGGAATGTGTCCTGTCTCCATACCTTTTCAACCTGTATGCAGAGCAGATTATCCAGGAGGCTGGGCTCTATGAGGAGAATTGTGGCATCAGGATTGGTGGAAGACCTATTAACTAACAATCTGTGTTATGCAGATGATACAACTCTGCTTGCTGAAACTGAGGAGGACCTCATGGACTTGCTGCAGAGGGTCAAGGACTGCAGCCTTCAGTATGGACTGAGGCTCAATGTCAAGAAGACAAATATTCTCACCACTGGACCAATCACCACTGGACCAATTGGCAGCATCAAGATGGATGGCAAAGAGATTGAGATTGTTCACAGCTTCAGTTTGCTCGGCTCCATAGTCAACACTCTTGACACCAGCAGCCAGGAAATCACAAAACGTATTGCCATGGGAATGTCTGCTGTTAGGGACCTCTCTAAAGTAGTCAAGAGCAACGGTGACTCTCTGGAGACTAAGGTGCGCCTGATACAGGCCATGGCCTTTGCAATCACTTGTTATGCATCAGAGAGTTGGACAATGACTAGGGAGGATAGAAGGAGACTTGATGCCTTTGAGCTGTGGTGCTGGAGAAGATTATTGAATGTACCATGGACTGCAAGAAAACAAACAGATTCATCCTGGAGAGGGTTAAACCAAGCTACTCCTTGGAGTCAAGGATTCTGGGGTTTCATCTGACATACTTTGGGCATGTTGCATGGAGGGACAGGTCCTTGGAGAAGGACATCATGCTTGGGAGGGTGGAGGGACAGTGCAAGAGGGGAAGACCCTCTATGAGATGGATTGGTTCGGTGACTGGGGTAATCGGGATGAGTGTGTCAGAGGCAGTGCGATTGGCACAGGATAGAGTAGGGTTTGGGGCTGTTGTACATAGGGTCGCTATGTGTCGCAAACGACTCGACGGCACATAACAACAACAACAACAACATAGAATAATTACAAGGATCCAGGAGGGATGGGAGAGGCTATAAGCAAAGGATGTGCAGGGGAAGGGAGGTATTAATCATTGGGTTGTACAATTTGATGGTGGTGTGAGGGAAATGGAAACAATTTCTTTGAATTTGTATTCGAGTTTTGTAAATAAATTAGTAGGAAAAAAAGAAATCTGGAGGACAACTACTTGGCCAACTGACTGGAAGAGATCAATATATATTCTGATTCCGAAAAAAAAGTGAACTTACAGAGGGTGGAAATTATCACACAATATCACTAATATCACACACTAGCAAATTCCTGCTCAAGATTTTTCAGAAAAGACTTGAACAGTACATTGACAGAGGACTACCAGAAATACAGGCTGGGTTTAGAAGAGGTCGTGGCACTAGGGACATTATTGCCCATGTCAGATGGATCTTGGCAGAAAGCAGAGAATACCAGAGGGATGTCTATGTTTGTTTCATTGATTATGCAAAAGCATTTGGCTGTGTGGATCACAATAAATTGTGGCTAACCTTGAGGAAGATGGGAATCTCAGAATACTTGACCTTGCTTATACGAAATCTATATGTAGACCATGAAGCAGTCCTCAGAGCAGAGCAAGGAAACATTGCATGGTTCAAAATCAGGAAAGGAGTGTGTCAGGGATACATGCTGTTCCCATACTCTTTCAATCTGTATGCAGAACAGATAATTTTGGAGGCAGGGCTTTATGAGGAGTGTGGCATCAAGATTGGAGGAAGACTCATTAACAACACATGATATACAAATGACCCAACCTTGCTTGCTGAACTTGAAGAAGACCTGAAGCACTTGTAGCAAAAGGTCAAGGACTGTAGTCTCCAATATGGACTGAAGCTCATCATCAAGAAGACAATATTCTCACCACAGGGCCAATTAGCAGCACCATAATAGATGGAGAAGAGATTGAGGTTGTTAGCAATTACAACTTGCTTGGATCCACAGTCAACACTCTTAATACCAGCAGTCAGGAAATCAAAAGAGTAATTGCACTGGGAAAGTCTGCTGTCATGGACCTCTCCAGAGTACTGAAGAGCAACAATGTCAGTCTAGATACAAAGGTGTGCCTAATCCAGGCCATAGTCTTCTCAATTACCTGTTATGCTTCAGAGAGCTGGACAATGACTAAGGATGACAGAAGAAGAAGAGATGCCTTCGAGTTGTGGTGTTGGAGAAGAGTGTTGAAAATAGCATGAACTGCGAAGAAAACAAATAGGTCTGTCTTGGAGAGGGTGAAACCAAGTCTCTCCTTGGAGGCTAGGATTTTGAAGCTCTGCCTCACTTACTTTGGGCACGTGGTCAGAAGAGATCGGTGCTTAAAGAAGGGTATCATGCTCGGAAGGACGGACGGACAATGCAGGAGAGGAAGGCCCCGGATGAGATGGATTGATACAGTATCTGGGGTGATGGAGATTGGTGTGTCAGAATTAATGAGACTGGCTCAGGAAGTAGAAGGGTTCAGAGCTGCTGTACATCACTATACATCTCAGACAACTCAATGGCACATAACAACAATAACATACTATGACAGATTTGGAAGCAGGAGTGGCGTCCACTTCCTAAACAACATGCCTCTGGAAACTCTATGAACTTTGATAAATGAAGATAGATAGTTGTAGAGGGGCTTCAGGCCTTTTGTTCATAGGATCACTATGAGTCATGCTCCACTCGAAGGCAATCAACACCACCACCACCATATTGATTCTGTGTATCTCTTCCATAATTCTTAATGCTTCCTGCGTCATTCCATATTTTGCCCATAGAGTCCTGCCATATTAGAACTCAAGCCTTGAATTTATACTTCAGTTTTCCTAGCTTGAAAAATGCTGAGCATGTTCTTCCAGTTTGTTTTTCTAACTCCAGCTCTGCGAGCATTTTGTCATTATACCTTTTCTTCTTGAGCTGCCTTTTTTTTCTTTTCTTTTCTTTCTTTTTTTTTTCCTGCCTTTTTAAATCTTCTGGTCAGCTCTCTTCTACATTTCTTCATTCGATTTTGGATTCTTTAGTTTTAGTGCAAGTGAAGTTTCATAGGCTCTTCTGAGATCATTTTGGTCTTTCTTTCCTGTCTTTGTAATGAATTTTTCTTTCTTTGTGGATGACAAATACTGGAGAGGGTTAAACCAGGCTGCTCCTTGGAGGCAAGGATTCTGAAGCTACATCTGACATACTCTGGACATGTTGTAAGGAGGGACCAGTCCTTGAAGAAGGATGTCATGCTTGGGTGGGTGGACGGACAGCGCAGGAGAGGAAGACCCTCTATGAGGTGGATTGATTCGGTGACTGGGGTAATGGGGGTAGGTGTGTCAGAGACAGTGAGATTGGCACAGGACAGAGCAGGGTTTAGGGCTGTAGTACATAGGGTTGCTATGAGTCGCAGGTGACTTGACGGCACATAACAACAACAACAATAACACAAATAGTAATTGGAAATAATTTTTAGATGCCACCAAACAGCCTCGGGCTCCTGGCAACCTCATGAACAGGGGAAAAGAATACATTTCATCCAGTGCCGTCCCATGATAGATTTGGGAATTCTAACTGCCTGATTTTCTGAAACAGATCACCAAGTCTTTATTTCTAGTGTGTCTTAGTTTGGAAGCCCTACTGAATCATGTTCAACATTTTGTAACATGCAAGTCTCCACTGGCATGTGTATGGTAACTGTGCCTGAGGTGCATTAGGCAGGAATGAAACCTATCTCTCATTTTAATAGCAAGAATTATATCATAGAACCCCCAATGCCCTCTAAAATTTAAATACTATCATGGGACGCACTAGAAAAATATATAGAGTCCTATACATATGTAAATATATTTAAGAGTAAATATATGTAAAAGTATAACAGAGGATTTGAAGAAAAGTCAGGAAAAGTTTTCCTTTCCAAACTGATGGTTTATTGATCACTCAGGTATAAATACGTACATATAATAGACTGGATCCCTGAATGGTAACACAAGTCAAGATTTTTTTCTCTTCGTCCTCATCTACAACAGAAACCTATAATGATCAAGAGAAATATCACTTTTGAAATGTGGGTGTTAATTTGCTGTCACTGTACAGTCTAGTCTATCCTTGGTAAAGCAGTCACTTTACGGAAACTGAACTTTATTCAAACAAAATTATTGAAGGGATTTTGACAGGATGAGTGACAAGACCAACTATTTCTCTTTCAAAAATTCACTCTGGCTGTACGATTGAGATCAGATTGGGAGAGAGGAAAAGCTCACGTGGGCAGATCAATTTGTTAATGAAATAATACTGAATTCATGTGTTCAGTCAGCAAATATTTTAAAACTCCAGTACGGCAGGTGGCAGGTACTCTGCTATGTGTTGGGAATATAAAAATAAAGTCTATAATTACCTTTAGCTAAAGAGCCCAATGCTTGTTACTACACCATTAGTGCTCCTACTACAAATATAAACCAAACCAGACCAACTGTTAGCAAGCTGATTCCAACTTGTATAGCAAGCTTCCACTAGTTTTCTGAGACTGTAAATCTTTATGGGAGGAGACCGCCCTTTTTTCCTCCCATAACGTGGCTAGTAGTTTCAAATCGCCCAGCCTTTCAGTATGGCAATATGTATGTAGTCAACAGATTCAAGTTAGGTTAAATATGATGATGAAAGAGACACGTTTGCTATAAAGGGGGGGGGGAAATGGGGTTACATGTTTTATGTTGTTGTTGTTGTTATGTGCCGGTGAGTCGCTTGCGACTCATAATGACCCTATGTACAACAGCCCTAAACTCTGCTCTGTCCTGTACCAATCACACTGTCTCTGACACTTCCATTCTGATTACCCCAGTCACCGAATCAAAAGCATAATGCTTGATAGAAATCTATTGTTGTTGTGCATCATGGACGTAGAACTAACCCATAGCTGACCCTCCAGCAGGCAGGGTTTTAGAAGCAGTTAATCACAAGGGAGGAGATGTTCCATTCTTCTCACGCGGAGCAGCTGGTAGCCTCGAACCGAGTGCCTTCAGGATTGCAGAGCAGCTTCTTGCCATTTAGGAATCAAACATTTTTTTTAAGGGAGCCCTGGTGGGCATAGTCTCTAGGGAGTTGCAATGCCAACCTAAATGTCATGTCTCACTAGTGGTTCAAATCCATCAGTCAGTCCCCAGGAGAAAGACAGGCACTCTCTTCCGACATGATTTACAGCCCAGTGGAGGGTCAGCTGTGAGTTGGTTCCCACACCGTGGCAATGAGGTTGAGGTCTTGAGTATATCATTTTGTTAAAGGAATTTATGTTGGTATGGACAGAATAAATAATGTAGCGGAAAAGGACTGACCACTCAAATCACTGAAGTATTCAGGCTTTTTAACAGGAGAAAAAAGCATGCCGAGTAACTGGCACACATTCACCTATGAATCTTGAGAGTTAAGTCAAAACCTGGAGCGAGTGGGAGAACTTTAAACAGTAAAGCATGGATCTAAGAATCCTGTGCAAAGTTGTTGCTGTTTGCCGTCGAGTTCAGCACGATTCATAGCAAACCTATGAACAAAAAACTAAAGCCTTTCTATAGCTACCATCGTTTCTCAGAGTTCATACAGTTTCCAGAGGCTTATTGTTTAGAGCAGCTGATAAACTTTGTCCAATGTTGTTATTGTTGTTATGTGCCATCGTGTTACCTGTGATTCATAGCGACCCTATTGTACAACAGCCCTAAACCCTGCTCTATCCTGTGCCAATCTTACTGTCTCCAACACACCCGTCCCGATTACCCCAGTCACTGAAATCAATCCACCTCATAGAGGGTCTTCTCCTGCGCTGTCCCTCCACCCTCCCAAGCATGATGTCCCTCTCCAAGGACCTGTCTCTCTATGCAACATGCCCAAAGTATGTCAGATGAAACCCCAGAATCCTTGCCTCCAAGGAGTAGGTTGGTTTAACCCTCTGCAGGATGAACCTGTTGTTTTCTTAGCAATCCATGGTGGTGTATATTCAATACTCTTCTCCAGCACCACAGCTCAAAGACATCGATCCTCCTTCTGTCCTCCCTAGTCATTGTCCAGCTCTCTGACGCATAGCAATGGATTGCAAATATCATGGCCTGTAACAGGTGCATCTTAGTCTCCAGAGTGACACCATTGCTCTTCAGTACTTAGGAGAGGTTCCTAACAGCAGACTTTGCCATTGCAATAAATCTTTTAATTTCCTGGCTGCTGGTGCCAAGAGTGTTGACTGTGGAGGCAATGTAACTGTACACAATTGTCAAATCTCATTAAACTGAACACCTGAAAATTGTGTATCTCATTGTACAAACCTAAACCTCAATACTTAAAACAATTTTGCTCAGTCCACACATCTTAACCATTAATACTATCTAACGGAGAATAACATATGAACACAACTGTGTTCTACTGAAATTTCTGTGGAAAAATTTCACTTGGGAAAGGCCCAAGTTTGCTAAAGAGATATCAATTATTCAGAGAGAAGATAGTAATGTATGGATCGGATATATGGTATCTGAATGTTTAAATGTTCACTGGAGACTTTGCTACTGAAACCTGTGCAAACCAGCCTTCAGATGATTACTTTATTCCCCCCAGACATCCAGATGGCAGCAAAGCTTCAGATCCCTCCTTAAAGGATGGGCAAGATCACTCACTGGTATTAATAGTGAGCGAAATTAAATTTGCAAGTATATCACAAATACAAGAAACATTATTTAGTCTTGCATTGTAATCCGTTTCAGAAGATAATCATTTTATTCCTGAGCTCAGCGTCATGTACTTTGTATGCTGTTTTATTTGTGACCAGAACCTCCCACATACCCATCCCATTTCCATCAAAATCATAAAGTTTCTTCTTTATACCATCTACATATAAGATTTCCTTAGTAGTGGAAAAAGTAACTTGTGTGTGTGTGTGTGGGGGGGGGGAAATCATGAAAAAGCTGTTCCGGGATGACCATAGAGTTCATATATATTGGGAACTAGAATTCATTATGGCAGATCTAAGGCTATTATTCCTTGGAGAAGGGATATCATGTTTGGAAAGATGGAGGGCCAATGGAGGAGAGAAAGACCCTCAATGAGATGGATGGACACTGTGACTTCAGCAATGGGCTCTAGTGTCTCAGAGATGATGAGGATGGCACACGATAGGGTAGGGTTCAGGTTGGCTTTTCATAGGTCGCTATGCATTGTACTCGACTCGATGGCACCTAACAACAACAATAACAAGATGTACTTGGATTTAGACTGAGTCATGAGCTCTACACAAACATCAGACAGAATCCCAAGGTGTTAAAAAAAAAACACCCTCAAACATCATTTTCTCCTAGCTGTTATTTCTTTCTTAGTCTCCATTACTTCTGCCCTTTCACCCTTCCACATTTACATTTTGCTGTTTCTCTGGGGTTTCTTCTTGTGTTACCTTGGGTGATCTCATCAATCTTCTCCTAAAATTTTAACAATAGGCTAGAAATCCCTGAATCTTTATCCATAATTCAGATAATTCATCTAATCAGCAAATTCAAACTATTCCATTGCTTGGAATATACCCCAAGAAAATGAGAACTGAGGCACAATTAGAGATTTGTACACCAATGTTTATAGAAGCATTATTCACCATTGCAAGACCATGGAAACAGCCCAGATATCCAACTACAATGGAATGGATTGAGAAATTATGGTGCATGCACTAAATGGAATACTATGCAGCACACAGGAGTAATAATTTTGTAAATTATTACCTAACGTGGGAGGGACTGGAGAGCATTAGGCTGAGTGAACATACTCAGTCCCACAAAGACAAATACTTTATAAAACCTTTATTGTAGGAGGATCCACAGAGGGTGAAAGTGGATGCAGAGGGATGAGGATGTGCAGGAGGGGGAGGGATTAATCATGGGGTCGCACAATTTGATGGGAGAGTGAAGGAAATTGGAAGGATCTGATGTGAAAAACAATGTATTTGAATTTTGTAAATAAACTAATATTTAAAAA
>NW_006399833.1:12520617-12523288 GCF_000299155.1 Elephantulus edwardii
TGTTTGTTTTCCTAGCAGTCCATGGTACCCTCAATACTCTTCTTCAGCACCACAGCTCAAAGGCATCAATTCTCCTTCTAAAAAGTTTATTGGGCATCTATGCCTAGAAGTCCTACAAGAAGAAATATTTTTTTAAAAAAATCTAAGACTCAAGGAAACAATTAGTTCTGAGCACTAATGTATCATATGAATACCAGCTTCCCTGAGACCAGAAGAACTAGATGATGCCTGGCTGTACCACTGCTAGCCACTTTGAAGGAGATAGTAGGTCCAGTGTGAGAGAGGAATGTCTAACAAAACTCAAATCATAAAAATACTGTGCTGATGGTGTGACAGAGACTAATGGAACCCCTGAGACTACAGTCCTTAAGCACCATTGAAGCCTGTAAGTGAACTCACCCTTGTAACTCAATTTTCAGCCAATCAGCCTATAATGTGAACAATAACACCAGGGAGACATTAAATCCTTAGTAAAATCAATCATATCTGAGATTAAAAGGCAGTATTTGCCCACTTAGTAAGCTCATGGCATGGGAAGGAATAGGTAAGATGAATGGAGGGAAATGGGAAGCACAGGGAAGAGGAAGGAATTGTGCTGTTGCATTGTTGGACTGTCATCAAGATGATATAAAGTGTATTGATTATTAAATGGAAATCCAATTTGTTCTTTATGCTTTAATGCACATAATAATAAAAAAATTTAAACTAAATAAGTAAAATGGTGAAGGGAGGGGAAGTATCATGCTCAACAAAGCACAAATGTGAAATCAGACTGTTACTATGCAATACTTTTCTTTTTTATTTTATTTTATTAATTTTAATGAACATTTTCAGAGATTTTGGATTTCCATTCATTCATTGTTGCACTTTCTTACTCTATCCCCCCCACCCAGTTTACTCCTCTCTTCGAGGCAAAAGATAAACTCCTTCATTTGTATACAATCCCCCCACCTCCTGCTCCCCTCATCCCAAATGCACTCCACTATGCAACCTTAATTCTGGATTCCTGTGATAACCATAATACCCTATCACATATAACTTTTAAGCTGTTCTCTTCCTCATCTGTTTCAATGCAGTATACGTAATTTATCCCGTTTTTCTCAGTCCTACCGCAACCCTGATGTCAGTCCCATTCTACAACAGTGGCACCATGCAGTATTTGTCCTTTTGTGACTGAGATACTTCACTCAGTATAATGTCCTCCAGGGTCACCCATTTTGAATAATATTGCATGAGTTCCTTGTTTTTCAATGCAGCATAGTATTCACTGTGTGAATATACCACAGCTTCTCTACCCATTTGTTTGTTGATGGGCACTTGGGTTGTTTCCACCTCCTAGCTATCGTGAACAAAGCCGCGATAATACTATGCAATCGTAACTCTTACCGCTCAATGTGGGTTTCCCCCCTCTTTTGCATTCTTAGTATTAAGAAGATTGTCCAGCCACTTGTAATAGCAATCTAGAATGTATTCAATTTCAAGTATTCTGTTTTCTTCTTATCTCCACTACCAACTAGCCAGTAATTTGTTACCTCTTATCAGTTCTGTGAGGAGCTCTGCTGGCATAGTGTGCTTATAGCGTTGTGCTGCTAATCAAAATGTCAACAGTTTCAATCCACCAGCTGCTCTGCAGAAGAAAGCTAGGCAATTTTTTTTTCTAGTAAAGATTTTCAGTCTTGGAAGCCTGATGGAGGGTTGCTGTGAGTTGGAATGGACACATTTCAAGGCTGGCAACCAACCAATGTCACAGAACCATTTGCGGTTGAGTGGGGAATTAATATGCTGCAAAAACCTTTCACTTACATCACAGCCAAACATTAAAAACCAAAACAATAGAACTAAATAGATTGTTCATCTTCCTCTTTTAATCATCTTTACTATTATTGCCCTACTCAACATTATCGTCATCTTTCATCTATTGCAATAGCCTTCAGAGTTTCTCCTTTAGTATATTATTCACAATGCTATCCGGATGATCTAAACATTCGTTTACTTGGTTTTTTTATTCATTGTACTGTGATATCTTTGAGAGTTAAGGCCTCACCTCACTTAGCTCTGGATCACCAATCGATTGGATACTACCTGACACCTAACAAATCAGCTGAATGAATGAATTACAGGGGAAAGGGCAGAATAGTGACCCTTTGTCCAGCCTCATTTCTGAAATACACTGGAAGTTGTTGTTGTTGTTATGTGCCATCGAGTCGTTTGCGACTCATAGCAACCCTATGTACAAGAGCCCTCAACGCCGCTCTATCCTGTGCCAACCTCGCCGTCTCAAACACACTCATTCCCACCACTCACTCTACTCACAGAATCAATCCATCTCATCAATGATCTTCCCCTCCTGTGCCACCCCTCCTCTCTCCAAGGATCAGTCCCTCCTTGCAACATGCCCAAAGTATGTCAAATGAAGCTGCAGAATCCTTGACTCCAAGGAGCAGCCTGGCTTCACCCTATCCAGGACAAGCCTGTTTGGTCTCCTAGCAGTCCATGGTATATTCAACACTCTTCTCCAGCACCACAGCTCAAAGGCATCAATTCTCTTTCTATCATCCCTAGTCACTGTCCAACTCTCCGATGCATAGCACGTAATTGCAAAGACTATAGTGTGGATCAGGTGCACCTTAGTCTCCAGCCTCACATCGTTGCACTTCAGTCCTCTTCAGAG
>NW_006399833.1:12523388-12540250 GCF_000299155.1 Elephantulus edwardii
ATGGTATATTCAACACTCTTCTCCAGCACCACAGCTCAAAGGCATCAATTCTCTTTCTATCATCCCTAGTCACTGTCCAGCTCTCTGATGCATAGGAAGCAATTGAGAAGACTATACCCTGGATAAGGTGCACCTTAGTCTCAAGCCTGACATCGTTGCTCTTCACTACTCTGGAGAGGTCCCTCATGGCTAACTTTCCCAATGAAATTCGTCTCTGGCTGCTGGTACCAAGAGTGTTAACTGTGGAGCCAAGTAAACTAAAACTGTTAACTATCTCAATCTCTTCACCATCCATACTGATGCTGCCAATTGACCTAGTGGTGAGAATCTTTGTCTTAAATAACAAGAGAACTGGAAACTTTTCTTTGCTCATTAAGCCACATATTCACCATACTTGGTCAATTAGTTTTCCTAATGTTCCCTGTCATTGTAATAGTATACTCTATATTCTGATTATTACCTAGTGAGAAGTTTTAATATATAGGCAAACAAGTCACAGGTGAGCTCCATTTCTAACTATGTTTTTAAGTGGAATTGGAAGTGAGTCAGAACAGGTACATATAATTCTTACTTTAAAAACAATAGTAACAGCAATAACAACAACAGATCACTGCTATTGATTCCAATTCATAGCAATCCTCCATCAGATTTCTAAGGCTGTAAATTCTTAGGGGAGGACATTGTCCATCTTTATTCCCTCAGAGTCGCTGGTGGATTCAAACCACTGATTCTTTTAATTGTTAGTCCAATATGTAAGACACTATATCACGAAAAAGTCTACTTAGCCTTACTTTAGTACAAGGAAAATTAACTCTGGTAGCACATTTCTCTGCTGTTCAAAAAGTCAGTGGTTCAAATCTACAACCAGGTCTGTGGGAGATAAATGGGCTGTTTCTTTCCCTGGAGATTTACAGCCTTGGAAATCTGATGAAGAGTGGCTATGAGTTACAATTGACTTCCTGGCAGTGGGGTTTGTGTTTAACTGGCGAAAAGCCTCAAATACTTTTCAAACGAATTAAAAACTGCACATACAGCAAGTGAAGGTGATGATAATGAAGAATTTGTCGTGTGTAGGTGTTGATTAAGCTTAACATATTTATTTCCCAACTGCAGCTCTTTGGTATTTCATTATACTACTTTGTTTTGCCTTTTCGAGCTGTCCTTTTAACTCTCTGTTCATCCCTCTTACTTCAGAATTGAAGCTGATAACAATCTCAATTGCTTCACCATCTATCATGATGCTGACAATTGGCCCAGTGGTTTTCTTGATGTTGAGCTTCAATCCGTATTGAAGGCTGCCGTCCTTGACCTTCTGCAGCAAGCATCTCAGGTCCTCCTCAGTTTCAGCAAGCAGGGTTGTGTCATCTGCATAACTCAGATTGTTGATGAGTCTTCCTCCAATCCTGATGCCACATTTCTCCTCATGAAGCCCAGCCTCCCAAATAATCTCTTCCACATATAAATTGAAATGATATGGAAATAGGATGCATCCCTGATGTACTCCTTTCCTGATCTTGAACCATGCAGTGTTTCCTTGCTCTGTTCTGATGACTGCTTCCTGGTTCAAGTATATGTTTTGCATGAAAACAATTAAATTTTCTGGGATTCTCGTTCTTCTCATGGTTAGCCATCACCTTGATACAATAGAGAATGAGACTGTTAACAGCTTCAGCCTGCTTGGTTCTACAATCAACACTCATGGTACCAGAGGTCAGGAAATCACAAGATTAATTGCATTGGGAAAAATCTACTGTCAGCGACCATCCCCAGACTACTGAAGAGCAATGATGTCTAGAGGCTAAGGTGTGCTTGATCCAGGCCATGGTCTTTGTAATTACTTACTATGCATCACAAAGCCGGGCAATAAATAAGACTGACAGAAGAAGAAGAATTGATTACTTTAATTTTGGTGCTGGATAAGAGTATTGAATATATCATGGACTTCCAAAAGAACAAATAGATCCGTCCTGGAGAGAGTGAAACCAGGCTGCTCCTTGGATGCAAGGATTTTGAAGCTCCATCTCTCATACTTTGAGCATGTTACCAGGAGGGTCCTTGGAGAAGGACATCATGCTTGGAATGGTGGAGGAACAGTGCAAGAGTGCAAGACCCTGGATGAGATAGATTGACTTAGTGCCTGCGGTAATGGGGGTAGGTGTGTCAGAAACAATTACATTGGCTCAGGATTTGTACACATTGTCACTATGACTAGCAAACAACTCGATGGAACATAACAAATAATGACAATATCCTAAGGAAAGTTTCAGAATCTTGTGTGACATTCATTTTGTTCTGTTCTTACCCCCCCCCTTTCTTTGCAATAACGTTGTGCTTCCTTCACGAATGATTTGCTTAATGTCATTTCAAAACTCATCTGGTCTTTAGCAATTAGTGTTTATAAGAATGAGGGTCCCAGAAGACTTGATTTTGCTCATAAAGAAAACATATACATAGAGCAAGAAGGAGTGTCCAAACAAAGTAAGAGACCACCACTTGGCTTAAAAATCAAGACAGGTGTGGATCAAGATTCTATTCTTTCTGCACACCTATTTAATTGGTATGCTGAGAAGCAATTTGAGAAGCTGTACTATATGCAGAAGAATGTGCCATCAAAAGTGGAGGAAGATTGATCAACAACTTATATTATGTAGATGATACAGCCTTGCTATACTACCATCAATCTACGTTATACAGATGACACAACCTTACTGAAACGTAGGAGGACATGAGATGTTTGCAGCAGAAGATCAAGGACTGTAATCTTCAGTATGTATTGAAGCTCAACATCAAGAAGACAATGATTCTCACCACTGTGCCAATTGGTAGCACCATATTAGATGGATTGAGGCTGTTAACTATTGCAGCTTACTCAGCTCCACAATCAACATTCCTGGCACCAGAAGACAGGAAATCAAAATGTGAATTGCATTGGAAAAATCTGCTGCAGGGATCTCTCCAGAGTACTGAGAAGCAACGTTGTCCATCTAGGGACTAAGGTGCAACCCATCCAGACTTTCCTATTACTTGCTATGCATCAGAGAGTTGGACAATAACTAAAGATAACAGAAGAAGAATTGATGCCTTTGAGTTGTAATGCTGGAGAAGAGTCTCAAACATACCATGAACCACCAAGAAAACAAATACGTCTGTTTTAGAGAGGGTGAAACTGAATTTCTCCTTGGAGGCTAGGATTTTGAAGCTCCATCTCACATACTTTGGGCACGTGGTCAGGAGGTCCTTGGAGAAAGACATCATGCTTGGAAGGGTGGAGACACAGCACAGGAGAGGAAAACCCCAGATGAGACGTATTGATACATCAACTGGGGAAATGGGGTTAAGTGTGTCGGAATCAGTGAGATTGGATCAGACAGGGTAGGGTTCAGAGCTGCTGGACATAGGGTTGCTATGGGCCACACATGATTCGATGGAACATAACAAGAACAACCACACAGCCTTGCTTGCAGAAAGTTAAGAGGATTTGAAACACTGTAGAAGATAATGGATTGCATCTCAACACTAACAGAAAAAGTCTTCACCACTGGATAAATAGGCAATATCATTATGTTGTTTTAAGGTACCCTGGAGTGGAGTATGACTCCTAGCAACCCTATGAACAACAGATCTGAACAATGTCTTATCTTGTGCCAAACTCACAATCTCTGTCACACTCAAGCCCACTGCTGCAGTTCACTGTGTCAATCCACCTGGTTGAAGGTCTTTCTCTCTTACATTATCCCCTCACCTTTCCAAACATGATGTTCTTCTCCAAGGAATACCTTTTCCTAGCCACATGCTCAAAGTATGAAGGAGAAGCTTTGTCATCCTTGCCTCCAAGGAACACCCTGGCTGTACCTCTCCAAGATATATATGTTTGTTCTTTTGGCAGTCCATGGGCTATTCAGTACACTTCTACAACACCCATACTCAAAGGCATAAATTCTTCTGTCATCCTTGTTCATTGTACAGCTCTCAGATGCATAGCAAATGAATGAAAAGGCCATGATCTGAATCAAGCATACCTTAGTCCTCATACTAACATGAGTTCTTCTCAGTAACTTGGAGAAGTCACTAACTGCAGATTTACCCAAGCAATACATCTTCTGACCTTTTGACTGCTGGCACCAAGTGTACTAATTGTAGATCCAAGTAAGATAAAGTTATTGACAGTTTTCAAACTTTTCTCCATCTATCATGATGCTGCCTATTGGTCCAGTGGTGAGAATTATTTTTTTTCTTGATATTGAAACGTAACCCATGCGGAAGGCTGTATTCTTTGATCTTCTGTAGCAATAGTGCTTCAAGTCCTCCTCACTTTCAGTAAGCAAGGTTGTGCCATCTGCATAACGAAGTTTATTGATGAATCTTCCTCTAATCCTGATGCCACATTCTTTTTCACAGAGTCGAGCTTCTTGAATAATTTGTTCAGCATACAGCACATAGATTAAATAGATCTGGTGAAAGGAAACAACCCTGCTGATCACCTTTGTTAATTTTAAGACATGTAGCATTCCTTTGCTCTATTTGCAGAACAACCTCTTGGACTAGGTCTAGCTTTTGCATGAGCACAATTAACTGTTTTGGAATCTCCATTCTTTTCAATGTTAGCCATAATTTGTTATGATGCACACAGTCAAATGCCTTTACATAGTCAATAAAGCAAACATTTAAATTCTTCTGGTACTCTTTGCTTTCAGCCAGGATCTGTCTGATATTAGTAATGAATGATATTCCTGGTGCTAGAACGTCTTCTAAATCCATCTTGAACTTCTGACAGTTCTCTGTTTATGTACTATCTCAGTCACCATTTTAAAAATTATCTTCAGCAGTATTTTGCTTGCGTGTGATATTAATGATCTTATTCCATAGTTTCCATGTTCTGTTGGACCATCTTTCTTGAGAATGGTAACAAATATGGATCTCCCTCAGTCAGTAGGCCAGGTAGACAGCCTCTAAATTTGCCAGCATTGTGTGGAGAGCACATCCAGGGTCACTTCTGTCATTTGAAACATGTCAATTAATATCCCATCTGTTCTGAGTTTTCCTTTTTGCCAACACCTTCATTGCAGCTTGAAATTCTGCCTTACTTACCATATGATCATATGGTATTTCCTGAAATATTTTACTGTTGGCTAGTTTTTTTGGTATAGTGACTCTGTTATACCTTTCATCTTCTTTTGATGGTTCCTGAATTATTTGAGATTATTATGCTCATAGCTATTGCAACTCAAGGCTTGAATTTGGTTTTTCAGTTCTTTCAGCTTAAGAAATGCCATGCAAGTTCTTTTCTTATTATTCTCTCTAATCTTTTGTACATGAAGTATAAATATTGTATATGGCATATAATCTTCAAATTCTCTATAGTCCCGTGATTGGTAACTGCCCAAAAAGTTTCAATATGTTGTAACAATAGTAGAACTTCATTCCTACTTTGAAGTCTTACCCTAACTTACTGCACTTTTCCAAAGGACAAGTACCAAAGGAAGGGAACTTTGGTGGCTTAGTGATAAGAATTTACACTATCAACTTAAAGACATATGGTTTAAATCCATGGAGAAAGATTGACAATCTCTTCATAAGTGATTTATGGCCACTTTTTTAGCTGAAAAGTCAGCTATGTATGGTTCTTACTCAAAAGTACACAACAACCCTACTAAAGGAACGCTGGTACCCTAGGTGCTTAAGCTAATGGCAATTTGTTCAAGTATAGTTTTTCATAGCATTCAACTCTACTCACTACTCTTATGAGTTTCCCTTGGTGTTTTTAAAACTACTACTAGAGAGTCATCTGCATTAGGCATGTTGCTGATGAGCCTTCCTCCAGTTCTGATGCTACGTTCCTCCTCATATAGTCCAGACTCCTGAATGATCTGTTCTGCATATAGATTGAACTGCAATCCTCAATATGAAATAAAGCTCTACATCTCATCACCGGGTCAATTGGCAGCACCACGATAGATGGAGAAGAGATTAAGACTGCTAACAATTTCAGCTTGCTCAGTTTCATAATCAACACAGTTGGCACCAAAAGTCAGAAAGTTAAAAAATAAATTGTTGCTGTCTTTGTTGTTATGTACCATCAAGTCACTTGCAACTCATAGTGACCCTATGTACCTATGTGCCTTAAACTCTGCCCTATCCTAAGTCAATCTCATCAACTCTGACACACTACCCACATTACCCTTGTCACTGAGTCAATCCATCTCATCAAAGGTCTTGCTCTCCTGTGCTGTCCCTCCACCCTCTCAAGCATGATGTTCCTCTCCAAGGACTGGTCCTTACTTGCAACGTGTCCAGAGTTTGTCAGAATAAGCTTCAGAATCCTTGCCTGCAAAGGACAGCCTGGTCTCACTCTCTCTAGAACAAACCTGTTTGTTCTTCTAGAAATCCATGGTATATTCAATACTCCTCCAGCACCACAGCACAAAGGCATAAATTCTCCTTCTATCTTCCCTAGTCATTGTCCAGCTCTCTGATGCAAGTCATTGCAAAAACCATGGCCTGGATCAGGTGTACCTTAGTCTCTAGACTTATTTCATTGCTCTTCAGTATTCTGGAGTGGTCCCTGATAGCAGCCTTTTCCAATGCAATTCATCTCTTGATTGCCTGGCTGCTGGTACCAAGACTGTTGATACATCAATTATATTAGGAAAATCTGCTGTCAGGGACCTCTCTAGAGTCTGCGCAGCAATTATGTCACTCTAGAGACTAAGGTGCACATGATCCAGATCATAGTTTCCACAATTACTTGCTAAGCATCAGAGAGCTAGATGATGAATAAGGCTAGAATTGATACTTTTGAGTTGTGGTGCTGGAGAAGAGTATGAAACATACCAAAGACTGACAAGAGAACAAACAAGTCTGTCTTTGAGAGGACGAAACTACGTTGTTCTTTGGAGGCAAGGGTTTTGAAGCTCTGTCCCACATACTTTGAGCATGTTGCCAGGAGGAACCAACCCTTGGAGAAGGCCATCATACTTGGAAAGGTAGAGGATCAGTTCAGGAGAGGAAGAATCTGGTTGAAAAGGATTCACACAGTAACTGGGGTAATAGAGGTAGTTATGTCAGAGATAGTGAGATTGGCTCAGGATAGTGCAGGGGTCAGAGCTGTTGTACATAGGGTCGCTATGAGTTACAATCAACTTGACAGCACATAACAACTAGAGAGTAGAACCATTACTCAACTATCAGCTTTTTATATTGTAGTGCTTGCATGTTGCTGGAAGGTATGGCACTGGTATTTCAAATACCAGCAATATTATCCGTAGTCCACAAATTTTAGTAGAGCCACTGGACTAAGGAGGACTAAAAAGCAGGCCTGGTTACCCACATGTAAAATAATAGGCCCATGAAAATCCTATAAGTAGCTGTAGAACCTTGATCAATATAGTGCTGGAAGAAGAAATGCAGATTGCAAGACACACAAAATATGACTGGGGAAAAGTTCCATCCCTAAGTAAAATGTGCATTAATATAAATCTTTCACTCTGTGAAGGACCTTTATTTTTGCTGGTGCAGGACTGAAAAGAAGGAGAAAGAGCATAGCCTTCTAATAATAATTGGAGCATAGAATGTACAAAGTATGAATTGAGGACAATTTGAACCTGTAAAAAAATGAAAGAGGATACATAAGGATCTATATTCTATACATTAGTAAGCTGAAATGGTTTGCACTGGCTGCTTTGGTTCAGACAATAACATGGTTTACTATGCCAGGAATTACAAATTAAAGAGAAATGGCTTCAAATTCATTGTAAAGAACATTTCAAAATCTATCTTGTAGTATAACTCTGACAAGGCTGTCAACAATAGGCTAGTATCCAAACACATACAAGGAAAACTCATTAATATAGCTATTATTCAAATTTTCACAGCAATTTCTGCAGTCTAAAAGTCATTGAACATGTAATCAAGATGTACTAATAATGACTGATGATTTGAATACAAAATTGGTTTTAAAGAAATATGGTAAGAAGATACTGCCTTGAGGAAAGAAATTAAATTGGTGATTGCATCATAGAATTGTATACCATAAATAATTTATTCCTTGCAAATACATTTTTAAAAAAAAAAAAAACAACCATGACTGGTGACTATACAAGTCGACCTCACCTGGTGGAATATACAGATATCAAATTTACTACATCTGTGAAAAGACAGGGTGGAGAAGCTCACTAGGCTGAGGCCAATTGTGGAATCAATTGCTCATACGCAAGTTCAAATTGAAGCTGAAGAAAATGAAAGCAAGTCCACAAGAGTGAAAATACTGACATGAGTACATTTCACCTAAATTTAGAGACCAACTCAAGATTACATTTTATATCATGAACGCTAATAACCACACATGTTGTGAGATTACATCAATGACGTCACTTATTCATACATGAATAAAACAAAATTATTCTTAAAAGACAAGAAAAAAATACATATTATAAGAAACTCTGAAACTTCTCTAGAATATAGAGAAGATAAAGCAAAGGGAAGTAAAATCATGAAGTAAGAGAGCTGAACAGAAAATTTTTAAGAGCCATAGTAACTGCAGTCCAGAAATAAAGAGATGTTTCACAGAGGACATCTACTGCCAAGTACCTCTCCAACTGCTGAAGAGCAAGGGTGTCAGTTTAAAAGCTAAGGTGCACCTGATCCAAGCCATAGAATGTTAATTACTTCCTATGCTTCTGAAAGTTGAACAGTGACTAAGAATGACTAAGAATCGGTGCCTTTGAGTTGTGATGTTGGAGAAGAGAACTGAATATCCCACGAACTGCCAAAAATAAGAAACACCTAGAGGCAAGGATGGTGAAATTCCTTCTCACATTCTTTGGGCATGTTGCTAGGAATGCCCAGTTCTTGGAAAAACCTATCATACTGTCAAAGATGACAGGCCACCACAAGAGAGAAAGACCCTCAACAAGATGGATTGACACACTGACTGTAACAATGGGCTTGACTGTATGTATTAGAGATGGTGAGATTGGGTTAGGATAGCGCAAGATTCAGATCTCTTGTTCATAGGGTCATTGTGATTCATAATCAATTTCATGGCTCCTAACCATAGCAACAACAACAACTACCCAGGAGATTGCATATGCGTATGTAACCAAGAACCAATGGTACTGAAGGAAGAAGTTGCACTGATGGCATTGGCTAATAGTAAGGTTCCAATTACTGACAGACTACAGATTGAAGTGTTTTAACAAGCACATGCAGTCTTGAATTGCTCAATTCTTACTAAATTTTTTCTTTTATATTGGTTTGCTTACAAAGTTCATATACATTGTGATATATATATATACATATTTGCTCACAAAATTGGTATACATCGTGTTTCACACTATTCTTTATTCATATTGTGTTTTGTACAATCATTGCCATGCATTATATTTTATAAAATCAACCACTATTGGACCTTTCCCATCATTACCCAATCTTTTCAGGTCCCTGCCAGATTCTTCCCATTTCCTTCTCCCTCTCCCTCCACCTACCCCCCTCCCTCCACCCACCAAACTGTGCAACCCTGTGGTTTCATCCTTACCCTCCTCACCCCTCTGAACCCATCCCTTTCCCCTTTGGATTCCCATGCATATTTTACTAGTTATCCTTCTATTTTTACAATAATGGTCTTGTTTACACTATTCTTCATTCACACTGTGTTTCATACAATCATTCCCATTCACTGTGTTTTAAAACATTAATTACCATTACACCATTCCCAGCATTACCCCATCTTTTCAGATTTCCAACAGATCCTACCCATTTCCTTTATCCTCTCCCTCTACCACCAAACTGTTCAACCCTGTGATTTCACCCCTACCCATCCTCACCCCTCTGCTCCCACCGCTTCCCCCCTTGGGTTCCCATACATTTTTTATTAGTTATCCTTCTATTTTTACAGTAATGGCCTTATACATTATTTGTCCTTATGAGACTGAGTTAGTTCACTCAGCATAATGGTCTCCAGTCTCTCCCAAATTATACTTTTCAAAATCGTTGCTCATGAGGGCTGCATAGTATTCCATTGTGTGACTGTATCACAATTTCTCAATCATTTTAGTTGTGGTTGGGATTTTGAACTGTTTCCATGTTTTTGTGATGGTGAATAATGCTGTTACGAACATTGATGTACAAATTTCTATTTGTTTCTCAGTTCTAATTTCCTTGGGATATATTCCTAATATTGGAATAGCTGGTTCATACGGACTTTCTATGTCCAACTTTTTGAGGACGTGTCAAATTGTCTTCCAGAGTGGTTGTACCATTTTACAACACACAAATAGTGTATGAGAGTTTCCTCCTCTCCACATCCTCATTTATTATTTGCTGTTCTGCCAAACTTTGCCTGCTCCTGCGGTGAGATATTGTCTCATTGTGGTTTTAATTTACATTTCTTGTCTGCTAGTGATTTTGAGCATTTCTTCATGTGTTTGTTGGCCATTCAATGTCCTCCTCTGTGAAAAGACTTTCCATGTCTTTTGCCCATTTTGTAACTGAGTTATCAGACTTTTTATTCTGGAGGTCCAGTAGTATTCTATAAACTTTTGTTATGAGATCCTTATCTGAGATGATATTGCCAAATGTTTTTCCTAGTTGGTAGATTTCCTTTTCACTCTATTTGAAATTTTTTTTATGTGCACAGGGATTTAATCTTTAAAAAGTACCATTCTTCCCTTTAGTCCTCTTCAGAGTTTGCATTTATGGCTGAATTTTCAGCCTCTTTATACCACAGGCTAGGCCTTCTAGTCTTGGTCCCAGTTTGTCCCTTATGAACTTTATGGTTTGGGGCTTTACTCTCAGGTCTCTGATCCACCTTGTGTTGATTTTTATGTATGCTGTGAGATGTAGATCCTGTTACAGCTCTCTATAATATATCAAAATTTTTGAAGAGGTTACCTGGCCAACTTACAGGAATAGATCCATATTTGTGTCCATTCAAAAAAAATTATTCAAAAGAATATAAAGACTAATAAACAATATAATTAATATTACAAATAAGTAAAATCTTCTTGGGGATAATTTTTACAAATAGCTGATATAATGCATGCGCAGGGAACTGCAGGAATTCAAGCTCGATACAGAAGAGGCCATTGGGCAAAGATTAAGTGGAGGGTGTCACATGGATTTTATGTGAAAGTAGAGAATACCAGACAGATGTTTACTTGTATGTTATTATCTTTGAAAAAACATTCAATTATGTGTATCGTTATACATTATGGATACTATCAAGAAGAATGGGAATTCCAGAAGGCTCCATTATGTTCATTTGGAATCTGCTCAGGGACCAATAGCAGTCACTCAAACAGAATGAGGGAATATCGCATGACTTAAACTCAGGAAAAGTATGTATGAGAGCAATATCTCTTACCCTACCTATTTAGTCTGTTTGCTGAGCATAAAATCCCAGAATCTAGAGTATATGAAGAATAATGTGGCTTCAGATTTGAAGATGCTGCACCAACAATCTGTGGTCTGTAGATAACATAATCTTGCTTGTAGAAAATGAAGAGGACTTGAACAACTTACTAATGAAGCTCGGACCAATAAGTAACACCAGGATAAGTAAAAATTTAAATCGTCAATTCTTTTATTTTACTTGGATCTACAATCAACACCCATGGAAGCAGCAATCAAGAAATCAAAGGATGTCTTTACAATGGGCAAGGATTGCAGTTGCTAAGGCTCTTTCAAATACTTAAAGACCGAAGGTTTCTTTCACCTAAACGATGATATTTTCAATTCCTTCATATGCATGTCAAAGTTGGACCATGAATAACATAGAGAGTGAAGACGAATTGATGTCTTTGAATTGTGGCATTGGCCAAGAGTTTAGAATACATGGCTACCACAAGAACAAACAAATTTGGCTTGGAAGAAGAGTACTCCTAAGCAAGGATGGTCAGATTTGGTTTCAAATATTTGGGCATGTTATCAGGAGGAACCAATCCCCGAGGAAGGATTCCATGCTTGGAAAAGTAGAGGGTCAGCCAAAAAAAGAGGAAGTTTCTTAACAAAATAGAGCTTTGGAGTGACTTCATCAATGGGATTAGATGGTCAGGTAGTACAGGATCATGAAGGGTTTAATTTCATTCTATTGTACCTAGGATCACTGTGTTGTGTTGTTGTGTGCCATCAAGCCGGAACCAATTCATAGTTGACCTTCTAGTAGGTTTCCAGTGGCTAGAAATCACCACAGGAGGAAATGACCGATCTTTCTTCCACATAGCAGCTGGTGAATTCGAACCACATGCTTTTGGTTTGGCAGCAAAATGCCTTACCACGAGGCAACGAAGAGCTTTCTAAGGTCAACTATGAATTAGAATCTATTCAATAGCATCTAACAGCAACAGATAGTAGAAACTTGGTATGGCATTTTGTTTTCTCTTTTTTCCACCTATTTCTACTTGAAAGTGTCTTTCTCAGTACCTTAAGAGGAGATGGACTCCTCCCTCCAATCTGGCTAGAAGTCTTTGAATAATCAAAATTAAGACAGGAGAAGAACACTCCCTAAATCAAGGTCCTAGCTACCTGCCTTTCTGCTGCAAAAATGAAAGACAACCACTTCTCAGATTCTTCAGTTTTTACCCCCTTACAGTGGTTGCTCTATCTCTTGGCTACTCAGCAGGAAAGGTTGTCTAGACCACCTTAGGAGATTCTGCCCTACACTATACTTGTTGCTGTTGTTATGTGCCATCGAGTAGCTTGCGACTCATAGCGACTCTGTGTACAAGAGCTCTAAATGCTGTTCTATCCTGTGTCAACCTAGCCATCCCAAAAGCACTTATTCCCACCACTCCAGTCACAGAATCAATCCATCTCATCGAAGATCGTCCTCTCCTTCGCCGCCCCTCCACTCTGCCAAACATGGTGTCCCTCTCCAAGGACCAGTCCCTCCTTGCAACATGCCCAAAGTATGTCAGACGAAGCTTCAGAATCCTTGACTCCAAGGAGCATTCTGGCTTCACCTTCTCCAGGACAAATCTGTTTGTTCTCCTAGAAGTCCAAGACAGAAAAACTGTAGCATTGGAAGGGATGGAATAGAGGGAGAAAGAAAGAACAGATGAAATAGGGAGCTCATTCAAGTAATCAATCACCAGCTAGTTCATCCTAAAGCTGACTATTGGAGCTATTTATTTAATAAACTTCAGGTTAGAGTGTGACATGTTTATTCACAGTCTACCTTTTTTCTAGGTCAGATATTTCAGTGAACACTCACACAGTCAGACACAAATTTTCCTGTTTTCTCTGCACAGGATGCCTGGGCTACAAGATAAAGTAGAGCCTTTCAGAGTGCAGGGGTGGGAAAGGAGCCAAGGAAAGAAGTGAGTGGGATGGACGGACTGAAATAAAGGTCATTGTAAGGGTGAATATAGTCTGATTTGCGTGTAAGTCCTATTCTGTGCACTTTCAAAACCGTCCTCTGGTTTGAAGGGTACATTATGTGACCAACTCCTTTAAAAAGAAATATGCTACAATTTTAGATTTTGGCATCATTTTCAGTAGACTTTGTTATTCATTACTTCTATTAACCCTTAGAAGATTTTATAGGATGAATGTGTTGTTCAAGATTACGGTGAAGTTACCTCCACTCTTGACAACTTATGCATAACTCAGTGAAATACTGCCTAGCTCTGCAGTATCTGCATGATCTCTGAGAAAGATGAATACATTGCTAAGGCATTTTGATTGGGTATGGTCTTCATTCATTCATTGCCCCACGGCAGCTTTCGTGCGAGCCCCTGACTCACGCACGTGTTAGACTCCTTGGTCCATGTTTGGGTATGGTAGGTACTATTATACTTTTTTTATTAGATAAAAAATACCTGAGGTCAAAAGAAATTCTTTTTCTTTCCCAAAGCTATTAAATGCCAGCAGCCGAATTCTTCTTTCCCAGTCTGCTTTTCGCAGTTGGTATTCATTATTGTTCCCGTTAATAGCAAGACATGTTCAACTCTAATGTACCCAAGTATACAAGTATTAAATTATCTTAGATGAGCATGGAAAATGCTTCATCCTTTGATTTGATAACTAGAGATAATATTTACACAAACTTGTGAAGAGGGGTGGGGAACCCCCTGTAAATTAAAACGATGAAAACGTGGTGGTTTAATACAGCCATACCTTAGAACACCGTCTTTCCAAATTAGTGCTCTGGCATGTTAGTTCATTGACTTGTTGTTGTTGTTGTGTGCCATCAGGTTGGAACGGCCCCATAGCTGCCCTGCCAGCTGGTTTTCAGAGGCAGTAGATAGAGTTGGAGAAGCTTGCTCATACTTCTCCCTTGAAGTAGCAGGTGGATACAACCTCGTGTTTTGGGATTATAGTGCAGATTCGTACCACTGTTGTTAAGTGCCATCGAGTCATAAGTGACTCATAGCGACTCTATGAATGAAAGACCTGAACACTTGTATAATTTTCATCCTTTCTCCTGGTTCATAGGGTTTATGGAGGCAAGCTATTAATGGAAGTGGATGCCACTCCTGCTTCCAAGCTTGTTTTAATCGGGGAGCTCCACCAAACACTGTCCACCATGGGTAACCATTCTCACATTTGACACATCAGTGTCACAGTGTTAAGCTTCACAGAAATCACGAGTTGTCTCTGTACAGCAAGTGGACAGACCAGGGATATACGACCTAAAAGAATGTTTGACCAAAACCAGTTAAAAACAGGCCTGAGAGCTGAGGATTAGAGTCATCCACCTTTGGCTTGGTAACATCACTTTCTGTCCACCAGGTCAACTGAGCTCTCTCTATGCTGCTGCTGCTGTTGTTGTTGTTAAGTGCTGGTAAGCAACTCATAGTGACACTATGAACAGAAGACGTCAACACTTGGGTATTTTCACTTGTCTCTCCTCAAGAAACGAGAGGCCATCCTAAGGTCCACCTGGAACTGAAATTCACAATACACTGGCCTCTTACCACTAGGTCACCAAATAAAAGCTTGGCACTGGGATTGACATCTTCCATAATAAACCCCTGTCAAACTCATGCAATCTGTGAACCAGCCACACATGCGTCCTACCTCTGCAAAGTGTCCTGGATCCACAGTGTCTTATCTTTAAAATGTGGCTCTCCAACATGAGCAAGTTAAAGGCAGGTACAAAGGGTCTTCATGATCTAATTTATACTACCCAAAGTGGATGGAAAAATAGTGATAAGAGACCTTCAGAGTGGTATTTTATGTATTTGGAGAGAAAATATTGTGTCCCTTTGATAGATTTCCTCTGAACACTCAATAAGAATGAAACATTCTTCCACTCACCCAACACCACCACTTCCCCAAAAGGCAAGATAGACAAAGGCGAGGTCATTGAGGGTCTGAGGCTTCAGTCAACTACTCCCTCCTGTGACCTGTCTTCAAGCAGCCCCAAAGGCCTCCTATCTCTTAGAAAGGGGATATTATTTTTAATAATAAACAAAACTGGAAAACAGGAAATGCCACTTATAATGTTCAGATCTCTGTTACTGTTGTTGTTATGTCCTGTTGAGTCGGAGACTAATAGCTGAACTTTCAGTGGGTTTGAAGAGGCTCTAAATTGCAGTCAAGGAGATTACCCATCTTTTACCCTCAGAGCAACTGGTGGATTTGAACCACATGCCTTTGGGTTTGCAGTGCAACTCTTTACCACTAAGTCATAAGTTAAACAATTATTTGATTAAACCAGGCCTTGTTTAGTTTGGACAACTGCTTCTTGGTCTAAGTGTCACATGTACACAAAGGATCTGGGATTCCTGTTATTCTCAATGTTAGCTATAATTTACTTTTACCCACAGAATAGAAGGCCTTTGCATAGTCAAGAACAGACAAGTAAACAGCTTTCTGGCATTCTTTGCTTTATGCCAAGATCCTTCTGCGATATAAACAATGATATCCGTCTTTTCACATCCTTTTTTAAATCTAGCTTGAATTTTTTACAGTTCCCTGTGGGTGTACTATTCTAGTCATTTTTAAATAATCTTCAGCAAGATTTTACTTTCATATGAGATTTTTAAATTAATCTAATCTAATTATTGTTAAGTAATGACATTGTTTAATAATGTCCACATTCTGTTGACTAGCTTTTTAAAGAATGGGAGCAAATATAGACCTCTTCTAGTCATTTGGCCAGGTAGCTGTCTTTCAAATCTCTTGGCAAGGTCTTGTTAGCATGTCCAGGGCCTCATCTGTTTGCTGAACTGCCTCAACTGATATTCCATTAATTTCCAAGACCCTATATTTTAAAAGTATTTGCAATAACTAAATCATTGATTGTACAAAAATTCTGTCAGACACTTCCAGCCTCATTTCTTTCATTAAGATCAAATTTTCCAAGAAGTTTTGAGAACTTATTTGTTTTCAACTTGGGCCTTTCAGTCACCATTTATTGTTGTTAGATGCCATCAAGTATGTATGACTTGAGTCAAGTGGAATTCATAGCAGTCCTACGAACAACAGATCTCAACCCTGTCCTATCGTGTGCCGTCCTCACACTTCCTAACACATTAGAGCCCATTGAGGCAGTCACCATGCAAATCCACTTGATCGAGATGGTCCCTCTCCAAGGAATAGCCCCTCCTCACAACATACCTGAAGTATGTGAGGGAAAGCCTAATTGTCTTTGCTTTCAAAGAGCACTCTGGCTGCACTTTTTCCAAAATATATATTTATGTTCTTTTGGTAGTCCATGGGATGTTCAGTGCTCTTCTCTAACACCACAGCTTAAAGGCATCAATTCTTTTGCCATCATTATTCATTGTCCAGCTCTCAGAGTCACAGCAAGTGACCAGAAAGACCGTGGCCAGAATCACCTTAGTCTTCACACTGACTTCATTATTTCTCAATAATTGAGGGGTAATTATGTCACCAGTCACAATTACTGAGTAGTAATG
>NW_006399833.1:12544840-12555628 GCF_000299155.1 Elephantulus edwardii
GTGCCTGTCGGGGCCTGGGTTTCAGCTGTCCACACCACAGCAGTGGGCAACGAGCTTAAAGCCCCTGATGGCTCTGAGCGCTGACTCTCACCAGTGGCTATGGATGAAGTCACAGGCGAGTTTCAGCCAGTGCCGGTATAACCTGCGTTTATGTCTCTTAAAAAATGTGTTTGCTATGAATAAGTCATTGTGCAAAATCTGATCATTCTCTCTCCAGCTCCATTTCTGTCACCGAGTCCATGTTTTCCAACTACTGAATCTTCTTCTCTGTCCCCAACTTTTGCATTCCAGTCACCCATTATTATCAATGCATCTTGATTGCATGTTCGATCGATCTCTGATGGTAAAAGTTGGTGAAAATCTTCTATATCTTTTTTGGCTCTGGTTTTTGGTGCATATATCTGCATGATAGTGGTATGCACTGGACTTCCTCATATGTGTATGGATATTATCCTGTCACTCACAATATTGTACTTCAAGATGGATCTAGCAATAACTATTTTAACTTTGAAAGCAACCCTATTTTTCCTCACCTTTTCATCCCAGAATCATATATCATATGATCATCCAACTCCACATGCCCCATGCCAGTCCATCTCATCTCACCAATGCCTAGTATGTCAATATTTATGCGTTCCATTTCTTCTTCAACAATATCCAATTTTCCCACATTCATGGTTCTCACAATCCATGTCCCAATCACTAATGTCTGCTTACAACTGTTCCTCTTCCTTTGTGTTTCCATAATTGAAAGCTCAACCTCAGTTGCCCTTTCTGTTATCTACATGTGTTCTGTTGTACTTAGGGTTTTCAGAGGTCTGCTATTTCAGAAGTGGATGGCTAATCCTTCTTCCTAGTATGTCTTAATCTTGATTTGACGGTACACAGAAAAATAATAAAATTAAGAAGAAAAAAAGGAAATTGGCAAGCACACAGTTGATAATGGCCTAGATATTAGAAAGGCAGCTTTTCAGTGTATGTATACACTTCTAGACCATTAGTTGTCTTGATAGACTAGATATATTTGAGTTTCTAAATCATGTTGAAGATGGCTTGGAGGACCATTATGATATTAAGATGTTAACATTTTTTAATGTTGGTAAGGCTCTCTACTCTTTGTCCGAGTGCAGTATTGCAGAGGTGGGATCGACTTGTTGAGACTTTACGTGCCACATGTACAACTAAGGTAAAGGCAAACTCAGTAAAGCAGGAGTTTGAAAAGCAAGATGAACTAAAACGATCTGCCATGAGAGCAGTAGCAGCACTGCTAACCATTCCAGAAACAGAGAAGAGTCCCTTGATAAGTGAACTGGTGGCTATCTTTGAAAGCACCCAAAAGGATTCTTTATCCACTAGTTTGGAATCAGTGGACACTAGTTAAATGTTTATTGAACATGGGGACCATTACATCGACCATATGATGCGCTGAATTGACAAGTTAATCACAAGTCATGGAAAAAGAAGTGTCTAAAGCCTTCAAATGTTCCACTTTACCCCCCGCCCCCCGCCCCTCGTGGAGGCACAGTTTGGCTTTGTTCCATTGTTGCTTTTGTAGCATTTATTAAAAATATGTATTTCCATAATCCAGAGCTTGTAAAACCACTGATACTTTAGTGGTCAGGACATTTAAAATGGAAACGAAAATTTAAGATTTATGGAATATGGAGATAAGGTCCAGCATCTATTTATTTACCCTGTAATGTTTAGGGTTAAAATGTTAAAATTTTGTTGGGGGGAAAAAGGAAATTGGCACATTCAATATTCTTCACCCCAACATCATAATGAAATTGCATTAATTTTTCTTCAATCTTGGGCATTGTTCAATTTTTCTTATGCGTAGATGAATGAGGTGATTTAAAATACCCTGACTTGAATTTAGCACAGCTTAGTCCTGAAAGTGATGTCTTTGCTTGTGAACACTTTACTATTTTTAGGGAGAGGAGGCTGGATACTTTTTGTTTTTTTCATTTTAATCTATTTTATTTGAGTGAAAGTTTACAAATGTCATTGGTCTTTTCCAGGCAATTATTCACAGGCAAATCTTACCACTGATTGATGTAATTACTTATTACAATATTTAAGCATACCCATATTGCATATTACTACTCCCTTTACCCACCTTCTCTGTTAATTTTTTGTGAGCACTTTAAGAGGTCTTTTACAGCAGATTTTCCCAGTGCAGTACATCTTTTGAATTCTTGACTCCTGTTTCCAGTGGGTGTTGATTATGCATCCACTTAAATCTTTTCTCCATTTATTATCACGTTGTTTATTGGTTCACTTGTGAGGCTTTTTGTTTTCTTTATGCTGAGATATAATTCACACTGAACTCTTTGATCCTCATTAGTAATTCCTTCAAGCTCTGATTTTCGTTTTCAGTTGGTAAGATTATATTGTCTGTATATCACATTCTTCTTCCAATCTTGATACTAAATTCTTCTTAATACTTAATACAGACCAGATTCTTAGATTGTTTGCTATGCATCAGACTGCATAAGTATGGTGAAAATAATTCAACGTGTAAATAAATATGTTTCCTAGATTTAATGACTACTGCATGGACACAATTAAGTGTTTTAGAATTGTCATTCCAATGAAAACCCTATGGGTTACAGAAGATTCTCTTAAACTACCACTCACTTCATATGCATCATAATTATGAACCTATAACTGGAGAATGACTGAATAGAAAAAAAAATACCTTACGGTTGGGGTTAATAACACCTGAATAATATTTCTTGGGTGTTATTGTTGTTGTTAGGTGCCATCAAGTCCACTATGACCCACAGAGACTATGAACATTCAAATTTGGTAAAGAAGAAGTCCACTGGAGGTGAGGGAAATTCCTCAATGAGACGGATTGGCACAACAACTCAGAATGGGATAATGTTTCAATTATAATACAACTGTAGAGAGTTAGAACCAACAACAATACATTAACGCTTAACAGCAATATATTATATAATTCGTTGCTAGGCAGGCCCAGTTTTCAGTGCTTTACATAAAGTAGAAGTCATTATCTTAGTTTACAATCAAGGAAAAAGGAAGCCTTAAAAAGTGGAGGGTCAGCAAAAGAGAGGAAGATCCTCAACAAGATGTATTGACCCAGTGACTTAGCAGTTGGCACAAGTATATCAGGGATGGTGAAAATGGCACAGGATAGGGGAGGGTTCAAATCCGTTGTTCATAGGGTCTCTATGAGTCATCAAGTCTATTAGACTTGATGGCTTCTAATAAGAACAATAACATCCAAGAAGTATTATTCAAGTTCTATTCAGTTCAGACTAGCTCTGCTAGTAGAGTCCAGACAACAGAATAAATTTTTTTTAAACTTTAAAAAAGAATTTCTTTTTACTGTGGCCCGGTGTTCTTTTATTTTGTACGTTAGTGCTGTTGGATCTGGAGCCAGAACACCTGGGAATTACAGTAGGACTTTAGAGAAGCAGTCTTATCTCGCATAGCTGCTTCCTTTATCTGTGAAACATGGAATTGAATTCGATGATCTCTAAGCATCAACCTGCTTCTGGTTTATGAATGGCAATCTGTTATCTAGTTCATGTAGTTTAGAAGGAAGGTGGAATTTGCCTCGACTTAGTAAATCCTTTTCATCTTTGTTGTGATTTTTCTTGAGGTAAAGCAGGGTGCGATAGCTTTGAGGGATGAAGTGGATTATTTTTGTATCCTTGACTATGTTGCCCTAGTCAACGGACTATTATTCTAGCACAAAGTGATGTTAGGCTATTCTATTTCAAGCAGCTGGAAGCCTAGTAGAAATGGAAAGATAATTTTGATGTTTTCTTTGCTTAATTATTTTGGAGTAGATCAATTTTTTTTACATTATTTGTTTTTTTCCTAAATCACAAGTCACAAGTAATTGATGCTAATTGTAATAAGTCAAATGAAAATGATAAGCATATTTAGAAATGAGTTCATAGCCCTCTCTTCTTTCCCAACAAAGTTATCAGTTTAGAATTAAAAATATTACTGTGGACTCCTGCATTTCATTTTGCATTTCCCTGATTACTAGTACTATTTTGGGACTTGTTTTTTGTCTTTTTGCATAGACTTATTGATGATATATAACTTATCTTGAGTGACTGGCCTGTTTCTAGTTGGGGTTTTTTGAGGGGGTTGTTATTTTTTAATGGAATCATTGTTTCTGTATTTATTTGAGGGACTCTCTACGTGTCTTGCACATAAGTTCTTTGCATCCTATATGTGTTGAACATTATTTCCAATCTATTTGTCACACTTTATTACTTTTGAGTTGAATTTGTGTATGACAAAATGAACAAATCCTAATTATGTAGATAAATGAGTTTTGACAAAGTTACACACTCATACGTATAGTTCAATCAAGACACAAAATATTAATAACACATAAACAGTCTCCTTGAGATTTCCTCAGCCAATATCCCCCTCTCAAGATATAACTATGAACTTCTACCATTATAAAATAGAGTTGCCTGTTATTGAACTTTATATATACACAGAATCATTCAGTGTCTGATTTTTGTGTCTAACTTCGTGCTTGCAATATACTAGTAACTTATACTCTTTCTAAAATATTGTTCCTTTAAAAAATTTCTCTATTTTATTCCACTGTCTGAATCCACAACAATTTAGTTATCTATTCAAATGTTAATGGATACTTGGGTTGTTTAAAGTTTGGAGCTCTAATGAATAAAATAGCTATGAACGTTTGCTAAAGGTCTTTGAGTGGGCATATGTACTCATTCTTTTGAGGACTAGAAGTTCTGGGTCACAGGTAGGAATATAATGAGTTTTAACAGACAATACTGAACATTTTCTAAAGTGGTTGAAATAATTGACACTCCCAAGAGCATCGTATGATAATTCCACATCCTACGCATCATTGGGTGATGTCAGTCCGTTCCATCCTAGTCCTTTGGTGTGTGTGTATAACTAGTTATTGTTGGATTCATTCTAACCCGTGATGATCCCATTTAGGTAGAGTAGAACTGTACTTGGAAGAGTTTTCAAGCTAAGGGTATTTGAAAGCAGCTTGCTGAATTCTTCTAATGTGCATCTGGGTGAATTTAGACAACCAAACTTTTGGTTAGTCGTCATGTCCTTAATCAATTGTGCCACCCAGGAACTCTTGGTGGTTGCATCTCTCTCTTTCACCACCATCGAGTCAGAAATCAACTCATAACTGGTCCTCCAGTGTGTTTTCAGAGGCTGTAAATTGTAAGGGAGCAGATTGTCCATGTTTCCCCCTTGGTGCAGCTGGTGGATTCAAACTACCTGTCGTCGGGTTAGCAGCACAACTCCTTACCTGCTAGGCCACCAGAGGTCACTTTGTCTATGGATAGTGGTCCATTTTCGTGGATTTAGGGAGCTCTGGTGGCCTAGTTTTAAGAATCTGTGCTATAATCCCCAAAGGACACAGTTCAAATCCACCAGCTGCTCCATAGAAGAAGGGTACAATTAGCTGCCTCTGAGAACCCATTGAAGGATCTGCTATGGGTCACTTCTGTCTCTATGGTACATAACAAAAACAACACAACAACAACTTTGTGGATTTATCTCTATTAATCTTTTGCCTCTTTGTTTATGATGTCTCTTACAGACTCATTTAGAAGTTGGTGGCATTTTTCCCTTATAAGGAAAGTCAGACTGTGAGAGGCTTGGAAATAATATAATAAGTACAGATTCAGTGGAAGGAAATCAAAGAGAAGCAACCCTTCTTATTCAAGTTCTTACAGACTCCATTGTGAAAACATAACGTTCAATCACTAAGAGCCAGAATGGGGTCATAGTTTTGAGTCAATACCTGCCCACAAGACAATCTACTTTTTCTAAATACAAATCTCTTATTGGTCCTTGGGAAGGAGTTGGCCTACCAACCCAAAGGCATGAGATTCCAATCGGCCAGCTGCTCTGTGGGAGAAAGATGAATAATCTCCTCTCTTGTGATTTACAACCTCTGAAAACCCGCTGGAGGGTTTGATTTCAACTCAACGGCATAAAGCAACAACATTGGCCCTTGGACAGTTGATGACTTGAAGATACTGACTTGGAGAGTAAGGAAGACTGTCTGAGGACAGTCATACCTCCTTGCAGAAAGCAGAAAACCCCAACTAGTTTGCTCAGGAATTAATATATATATATATTGGTTTTCACAGTGCTGTAGTTTTACTAGAGGCCATCATTAAAAAATAAAAATAATTTCATATGAAAATAATTCAAAATTCTTTGAAATCAGCTGAAGCAGAGTAGCAGGTGGCTCCTCAGTTGATTGGTTGGGTGTTTCACCACCCCCTTTGGTGCTGAGTGTCAGTTTCACTGATGCTTGGAGTCAGGTTCTCCACTATTTGGCTCACGTCATTATTCATTCATGTCACTCATCTTAACCTTGCTGGCAATGTATGTATCAGTGAGTTGGACAATGACTAAGGATGACAGAAGAAGAATCAATGCCTTTGAGTTGTGGTGCTGGAGAAGAGTCTTGAACTGACCATGGATCAGCAAGAAAACAAAAAGGACTGTCTTGGAGAGGGTGAAACCAAGTTTCTTCTTGGAGGCTAGGATTTTTAAGCTCCGTCTCATATACTTTGGCCATGTGGCCAGGAGGGACCGGTCTTTGGAGAAGGACATCATGCTTAGAAGGATGGAGGGACAGTGCAGGAGAGGAGGACCAAAGATGAGATGGATTGATGCAGTGCCTGGGTCAGTGGGGGTGGGTGTGTCAGAGTCAGTGAGATTGTCTCAGGACATGGCAGGCTTCAGAACTGCTGTATATAGGGTTGCTTTGGGTTGCAGGAGACTCCACAATACATAACAGCAACAACAACAACTATTATTTTACATGAAGAAGAAAGAGATAGGGAGAGAAACAATGAAGAACTCAGATGAGCTGCTTACTTGCTCAGCTCCTTAATAGCTTTAAGTTACAAATGTTCTTCCATACAACTTTTCAGGGAACATCTATGCAAGTTGAAACTTCAACTTCAGTGAGCATAAAACAGTCTCTTTCCAATTAATTATCTTTGTAGTTAGAGGGTAGTCTTTGCAATTAGTGTTTGCTATGCATCAGAGAGTTGGACAGTGAATAGGGATGATAGAAAGAGAACTGATGCTTTTGAGCTGTGGTGCTGGAGAAGAGTGTTGAATATACCATGGACTGCTAGGAGAACAAATAGGTTTGTCCTGGAGAGGGTGAAGGCGGACTCCTCCTTGGAGTCAAGGATTCTGAAGCTTCATCTGACATATTTTGGACATGTTGCAAGGAGGGACTGGTCCTTGGAGAGGGACATCATGTTTGGCAGAGTGGCGGGATGGCGAAGGAGAGGAAGACCTTCGATGAGATGGATCGATTCTGTGAGTGGAGTGGTGGGAATGAGTGTGTCTGAGATGGCAAGGTTGGCACAGGATAGAACGGTGTTTAGGGCTCTTGTACATAGGGTTGCTATGAGTCGCAAGCGACTAGATGGCACATAACAACAGCAACAACAAGAAGTTAGAGGGTGAGAGGCATGGTGCCATAGAGTTTTGAAAAGGTGTTCTTGTAACATAGAAGGATTGTAGATGCTTCTGGCAGGGAAGAATGATGCAACATAATTTATTAAGGATTTTAATCTTGGGACTCTCTCTTAAAGTCTTTTCAGATCCAATTGAAGGTGAATCACTCCTTGGTTATAGATAATTTAGTGTGGTGACATAGTGATGGTGGCTGAGTTAGTAGTTGAGACCATCAGAACCACCTAGACCCCAAAGTTTTGGATTCAATAAATCTGGAGTAAAGTTCTACCACTTCTCTGTCAGTTTGTCATACTGTGTGGCTTGTGTGTTGCTGTGACGTTAGAGGTTATGCCACTGGTATCAGATGCAAGTAAAATCTTGCGGAAGATTACTTAAAAACAGCTGCAATGGTGCATTTACAGGGAACTGCCAAAAATTCAAGCTTTTTTCAGAAGAGGCGATGACACAAGGGTAACATTGCTAATGATGGGTCTTGGCTGAAAGGAGAGAAATTTAGAAAGATGTTTATTTGTGTTTTATTTATAATGCAAAATCATTCGATTGTGTACATCATAACATATTATGAGTAACATTGAGAAGAATGGAAATCCCACGGCATTTAATTGTGCTTATGAGAAACCTATACATAGACCAAAAAACAGTTGTCTGAATAGAATAGGGTTTAAAAATCTACGGCTTAAAAATCAGATAAGGGTTTCAGAGTTGTATTCTTTCTCTATACCTATTCAAATATATGTGCTGAGCAAAAAAATTGAGAAGTTGGACTATATAAAGAAGAATGTAGCATCAGGATTGGGGAAAACTCATTAACAATCTGCATTATTCTAAAGATAAAGCCTCGCTTGCTGAAAGTGAAGATGAATTAATGCACAATAGTGGTTACATCCGAACATCAAGAAAACAAAAATTTTTATCAGTGGACCAATGGGCAACATGATGATAGACTTAGAAAATATTGAAATTGTTAATGATTTCATTTTACTTGGGTCCACAATCAACACCCATGGTAACACAAGCCAGGTAATCAAAAGAGGTGAAGCACTGGGAAAATCTGTCAAAGACCTTTCCAACATCTAAGGAGCAAGAATCTCAGTTGAAACACTAAGGCACTCTTGATCCAAGTCATGGTCTTTCCAATTACTTCTTATGCATCTGAAAGTTGGACAATGGATAAAGATGGGAGAAGGAGAATCAATGCCTTTGAATTGTGGTGTTGGGGAAGAGTATTGAATATTCTATGCACTTCTAAAAGAACAAACAAGTCTATCGTGGAGGAAGTGGGACCATAATGCTCTTTAGAGGCAAGAATGGTAAAAGTTTGTCTCACTTACTTTGGCCATATTTTTTGGGAGGAACCAGTCCTTGGAGAGAGACATCATGCTGGGAGGGTTAGTGGAGCAGAGGAAGAGCCTCAATAAGATGGATTACACTGTGACTAAAAGAATGGGCTTTAGCAAGACATAGATCATGTGAATGGCACAGGATAGGGCAACGTTCAAAGCTGTTGTTCATAAGTTAAAATTGATTTGATGGCCTAGTGGTAAGAAGTTGCACTGCAATCTTGAAGACGTGTGGTTCAAACCGACCAAATGCTCCATGGGAGAAGGATGGGCATTCTCCTCTTGTGCAATTTACTGCCTCTGAAAACTCTCTCAAGGGTGAGCATTAAGAAATGTCAAAGTGGTATTGTTGTTGCTGGTCCAGATAATGCACTCTTAGAAATATTATAACCACTGGTGGAGAGAAATAATTCACTAAATATAATATGAATGACTTATACTGAGATATTTGGGCAGTAATTATAACCCAGTAAATTCTAATTTGCATGTTTCTAATGCATGCTTCTTGTTGTTAATCACCCTGATCCTCATGCTGCAAATAGCTTGGTTATCAGATGTGTTTAATTGTGGATGTTTGTGTTTTGTTTCATTTCTATTTATTTATTTCTAGAGACACAAAACCAAATCAGTGGAGAATTGATTCCAATCTAATCTATGATTTAGATCCACCACTTCTCTTGGCAGTGGTACTCCAGTTGTCAACACACTTTTACTCTGCGGTTTTGTTGCTGATAATATATTCGAAAGTACTGAAATTCCATGGCATTGGGAGCTCCCATCATTAAGCAACAAAATCTCTTTTGATGAGTTTAAAAATAGGATTGTTATGCTTCCTAGAAATGGTCAATGGTTTCTTCCAAAGGCCCTTAACTCTGTTTTGTGGTTTTGTTGTTGTTGTGCTTTTTCCTTCCTTTTCTCTCTGTCTCCTTTTTAGCTTTGTTGTTGTAGTTTTATGTGGACAAGTTGGAACTGACCCATAGCTGACTCTTCAGCAGGTTTTCAGAGGCTGTTTTTCTCATGGGAGGAGACTGCCCATCCTCTTTCAGAGCAGCTGGTGGATTCAAATTACGTGCCTTCAGGACTGCAGCACAGTTTCTTATCATTAGGCCACCAAAACTCCCTTTACTTTTACTATTTTAAAGTAGTTAATTCACGTATTTTTGTTTGTGTGTGTTATTGCAAAATATACCAGGATTTAAAATTTACATAAATGATGCTATAAATCTCATTCTGCTTCTTTTCCCACTGGCCTCCAAGATTTCATTATTCATCCATGTTTCCAGGTACATTTCTAACTTTAGAGTTCATTGGAATCACCGGAAGAAATTGTTAAAAATACACATTTCTAGTTTCTACTCCAAAGCATTCTGTGTCACTATATTTAAGGTGGACCTCAGCAATCTGCATTTTCTTCTTTGTTGAGGTACAATTTACATACCATAAAATTAAATTGTTTTAAGTGTGCAACGGAATTATTTTAGTACAGTGACAAAGTTACTCAATCATAATCACAATCCAGTTAAAATTATGCATCGTGACAAGTTCTCTGTTGCCTTGGATTTAGCAGATACTCATATTGTTAACTCAGCATGTTAGAGATTAAGAGTATATTTTTTCAACTCCAGGAGGGCAGAATCCAAAGCCTAGTTGTGCCATTTATTACTAGATCTTCTCATGGTCCCACTCTTATCTCCGAATATTGCCCTCTATAGTCTTTGTTTTATAGGGTGCAAGCTGTATCATGACCTCTAACTTTCTCTATCTTTGTTGCTGTTCTTGGCCTTGTTACTAATATGTCAACAGTTCTGCTGTTAGATGACCCTATGTGCATATGCCAATTGTTTATTCTCTGATTCATGTTCTTCCTAATTTCACTCAAAGAATACTTTTTTATGATATTTTCCCTTTGATTTTAAAATTTTATTTTCTGAAATACATATTC
>NW_006399833.1:12556923-12559624 GCF_000299155.1 Elephantulus edwardii
AGAATTAAACAAGATCCCCACCTCACTCCATATACAAAAACCAACTCAAGGTGGATCATGGACCTAGGACTAAAACCAAGGACTATAAACTTCATTCAAGAAAAGCTTGGAAGAACTTTAGTAGTCCTAATCCACAACATAAAGAGTCTTCCAAGTATTCTGAAAAATTCTCTTTATAAACAACATACATCAATAATATCTCATTACATATAAACCAAAAGTTGAAAAGATAACTATATTTGTGTAAGTGGATTTTAAAGAAAGAATAGAAAGGAAGCGGGTACAAATAAACAAGGATTTTTTTTTTAATCATGATAAGAGGCACATATTTTATTGCCTTTGTGCTAGAATGTTGCTATTTGTGTGTGGGGGTTAACTTTTAAAAATTTTATATTGGTACTCTGACTCAGCTATTCCACTTAGTAGAATATATCCCAAGGAAATTAGAACTGAGACACAAGCAGAGATTTGTACACCAATGTTCATAGCAGTTGAGCAAATCCAACATGTCCAACCACAAATGAATGGATTGAGAAACTGTGGTACATTCTCACAATGGGATACTATGCAGCACTCAGGAACAGTGATTTTGCAAACTACTACATAACTTGAGAAAGACTGGAGAGCATTATGCTGAGTGAACTTACTTAGGATAAATGCTGAATAAGACCATAGTAATAATAGAAAAATACTCTTTTAAAATTACAAAACATTATGACAAGAAACTTACATAAATGGAAGAATATATCATGTTCTTAGATAGAAAGACATAACATTGTGAAAATATCAATACTACCGATAGTGTAAAAGTGATCTATAGATATTAATAATAATAATGATGATGATGATTATGTTCTAATTTAGATTCTGAAATCATTCTTTAAAGAAATATGAAAAAAGGAGGATATTTTGTGGACTATGGTAGGCATGTTGACTTTGATGTCAGATGGGTATTGTTTTAACAACTTCCCTGTAAACAATAGCTAACATACTTTGTTATGAACAAAATGTCTTACCTATTGGTTATCCAAGTAGGTATAAGAATCACCTAGAAGGACTTATGAAACATGCATATTCCAGGGTCCTACCTTTAAGTATTTGATTCATTACGTTTGGGATGAATCCTAAGAATTAGACTTCTTTAATAATCTTTCCATGTGACTCTGATGTTATATTGGGTTTCCATACACTTCTTAGATACCTCATGGACTGACTGACTGAACAGTAGTCTGGCTTTTTGTCTTGTTTAAGAAAGAATGTAGGGGCAATAATAGCCCAGTAAAGCAGGGTTCTTGGGTCACACCCATCTTCAACGAGACAATCCCCCCTTTCTTTGCTTTTATACATTTGTGTACATCTGTGTGAAAAACTTTCCTTCAAGAAAGGCAATCACTATTTAGAAAAAGAAGTTTCTTTAAAACTTTCAGGGTAGCTCTCTCAGAACCTCACTTCCAAGATGACAAAGAAAAGGAGAAACAGCGGTTGTGCCAAAAATGGCTGTGACCACATGCAGCCTATTTGCTGAATGAGCTGTGCCTGCTTACTTGTCCAAAGATAAGGTTATTAAGAAGTTCGTAATTCTAAACACAGTACAGGCTGATGCCGTCAGGGACATTTCAGGAACGAACGTCTTGGACATTCATAGCATATGTGCTTCTAAAGCTCTATGTGAAACTGGACTATTGTGTGAGTTGTGCCATTCACAGCAAGGTGGTGAGGAACCGTTCGCGCGAAGCTCAGAAGGACCGAACACCTTCATCCAGATTGAAACCTGCAGGGTCTTCCCCAGGACCACCACCAAAGCTCAAGGAAGGATTTTATTCCTTATAGGTTGAAGAAAAACCTCATCTGAAAATAAAATGGAAATTATATTTTAAAAACAAAGCAACTTTCAAAGTAAAAAAAAAAAATTTCAAAGAGCTATCTTTGTGCCAGGCACTGGTTGAATGCAAGACCCTAGGCAACACCATTAATGTGGAAGTACGTAAGTCTTAAAAGTTTTTGCTTATCATCATGTTTCTAATACTCAGTACAGTGTTTCACACATACTGTGTGGTGTGTGGTGTGTACCGTAGAGTCGGAACCGGCCCCTAGCTGACCCTACAGCGAGTCTTCAGAGGCAGTGAATTGCACAGGAGGAGATTGCCTGTCCTTCTCCCAGAGAGCAGCTGGTGGCCTTGAACCGCATATCTTGGGGATTGCATTTGCAGTTTCTTGCAATTAGGCTAGGTGATGAATAAATACTTGCTGAAGAAATGAATAATGACATTCATCTGTCAGTTTGCAATACTATGGTGGCTTATGTGATGCTGTGATGCCAAAAGGTGTGCCACTGGTATTTCATAACAGCAGGGTCACCCATGGTAGACAGATTTCAGTGAAACTTCCAACCTAAAACAGAGTAACAAGCAAAGCAGGAGAGGCCATCCACTGCTGAACTAACAGGTATCTGAAGACCCTGTGAAAAACTGATGACTTTTGTTGGAGATAGTGCTGGAAGATGAGCTTCTCAGGTTGAGAGGAAATTAAACAAACAAACAAACAAACAAACAAAAACACATACCCAAGGGGAAATATCTGCAAATATCCATTGGAACATAGAATGAAGGAAATATCAATCTAGGGAAGTGGAAATTGTAAAAAAAAAAATTAAATGTATCACATAAATATTGACATCACAGGCACATATAATAATATAAAA
>NW_006399833.1:12559811-12561315 GCF_000299155.1 Elephantulus edwardii
TTCATTATATATGATTGTGTATTATAATTGGGACATGGAATGTGAGAACCATGAATGTGGGAAAATTGAATATTGTTAAGGAAGAAATGGAACGCATAAATATTGACATACTAGGCATTGGTGAGATGACATGGACTGGCATGGGGCATATGATATACTACTCTGGAGATTAAAAAGTGAGGAAAAATGGGATTGCTTTCATAGTTAAGAAAGGCATTTGCTAGATCCATCTTAAAGTACAATATTGTGAGTGACAGGATAATATCCATACACATACAAGAAAGTTCAGTGAATACCACTATCATTCAGATATATGCGCCAACAACCAGCGCCAAGGAAGAAGATATAGAAGATTTTTACCAACTTTTACAATCAGAGATCGATCGAACATGCAATCAAGATGCATTGATAATAATGGGTGCCTAGAATGGAAAAGTTGGGAACAGAGAAGAAAATTCAGTAGTTGGAAAACATGGACTCGGTGACAGAAATGGAGCTGGAGAGAGAATGATCGAATTTTGAACAATCAAGGACTTATTCATAGAAAATATGTTTTTTAAGAGACATGACATAAATGCAGGTTATATACTTGGATTTCACCTGATGGTATGCACAGGAATCAGATCGATTACATCTGTGAAAAGAACCGCTGGAGAAGCTCAATATCAGCTGTGAAAACTAGTCCACCAACTACTCATATGCAAGTTCAAGCTGAAGTTGAGGAAAATTAAACCAAATCCAAGGAACCCAAAATATGACTTTGAGTTCATCCCACCTGAATTTCAGAACCATCTCAGGAACAGGTTTGAAGGCTTGAACACTAATGAGCGAAGACCAGACGAGTTGTGGGAGGATATTAAGGGTATCATCCAGGAAGAGTGCAAACGGTCATTGCAAAGACAGAAGAGGAAGCGAAGACCAAAGTGGATGTCAAAAGAGACTCTGAAAATTGCACTGGAGCACAGAGAAGCCAAAGCACAAGGAAGAATTCAAGATACTAAAGAGTTGATTAGAAGATTTTAAAAGGCAGCACGGGATGACAAAGTAAAATATTACAATGAAATGTGCAAGGCGTTGGAGTCAGAAAATCAAAAGGGCCAAACTCACTCAGCATTTCTTAAGTTCAAGGAACTTAAGAATAAATTCAAACCTCGAGTTGCTATAATAAAGGATGCTTTCGGCAGAATGGTAAATGATCCAGGAAGTATTAAAAGAAGATGGAAAGAATATACTGAGTCACTGTATCGAAAGGATTTAGCCGACACAGAAGAATTTCCTGAAACAACATATGAGCAAGAACCTATGGTGATGAAAGAAGAAGTTCAGGCTGCTTTGAAGGAAATGGCAAAGAATAAGGCTCCAGGAATAGATGGTATACCAATTTCAGCTAACAGATGCTGCCCTGAACGTGCTCACCAAGTTGTGTCAAGAAATCTGGAGAACAACCACTTGGCCAACTGACTGGAAGAGATCTATATTTGTTCCCATGCCAAAGAAAGGTGAC
>NW_006399833.1:12562670-12565480 GCF_000299155.1 Elephantulus edwardii
CCCCTCCTTCTCCAGTAGAGCATCTGGTGGATTTGAACCGTGCACCTCTGGGATTGGAGTGCAGTTTCATGCCACTAGGCCACCAAAGCTCTGTCTGCCAATTTCCTTTCTAAGGGACATGCTGGTTGTTCTCCTGTCAAGTTCATGCTACTGGCAGGACAGCCAGAATGCTCCTTAGATGAGAAGATGGTAAGACTCAAGTACTTTGAACATGTTACAGAGTGGGACCAGTCCTTAACAAAGGACATCAGGCTTGGAAAAACAGAGGGTCAAAACAAAGCAGGAAGTCCGTCAACGAGATGGACTGAAACAGTAGCTACGACAATGTGCTCAAACATAATGATGATTGTAATGAGAGTACAGGAATGGGCAACATTTCCTTGTGTGAGCATAGAATTGGTATAAATCAGAAATAACTTTATGGCACTAAATTACTACTAATTTTTGTTGGTTTTATTTTCCTAGTGTGCAACTATTTTTTAGGTGATTTTTTTTAATTCATTCATTGTTACACATTTTTCCTCCCTCTCCCTCCTCCAGTCCGTTTTGCAATGTACCTCTTGTTCCAGATTGTTGCCATACATAAAATGCCTAGTCATACATTCCTTTCTGACAGTTCTTCCCCTCATCTGTTCCAATGCAAGGTTCATTATCTATCCATTCTTTTCCTATTCACTCCCCACTAGTAACTGATATTTTTATAAGTGGATCAGTAGGTCTTTCTCCCTAGTTAGTTAGTTTCAGTCTGGAAGCCCCACAAAAGCATTCCCATTATGTGTGAACCTCCTGATTTTTTTAAATACTAGGAGCATAGATTCCAGTATATCAGCCGCATACAAACCACCACATTTTGTAAAACTGACAGACGGGTGAGTGGTCCCATACAACTGTTGCTACGTCGGTATGACAAATTAGCAGATGGGTCGTGGTACCATGTATTTGTTAGCTCTCATGATAAGTTTGAATAGAAGTTTCAGGAAGGTAGATATCTTGGCCTGTTTTGTTTTCTGGCATTTCTCATGTGCTTAACTAGTCCTTAAGTCATTGCCGTCTAGTGAGAACTGGCTTATAGCTGACCCTCCAGTGGGTTTTTGCAGGCTGTAATTCCCATGGGGGGGGAGATTTCCCAGCTATTTCCTGTTGAGCTGCTGGTGAATCCAAACTGCCAGAGAGGCTTAATCTTTCAGATAGCAGTGCAATTCCCTGCAGACTCTGTCACCAGAGCTCCCTTGTATGTAAAATCTCAAACTCATCACTGTCAAAACAGAACCAAGTCATACTTGATGCTCCACTAAGTTTAGCCAGGCTGTAAATCATCTAGAAGGATATTGCCCATCCTTTTTCCCAGGAGCCATTGGTGGCTTCAAACAGCCTTTGGGTTAGCAGCTGCAACTCTCTACACCCCCCAGAGCTCCCTCCTAGTACATGTTGTTGTTGTTGTTAGTTGCCATTGAGTCGAGAACAAAAGATCTGAACCCTGTTCTATCCTATACCATCCCCTCACACTTCCGGACACACAAGAGCCCATTGTGGAAGTCACCATGTCAATCCACCTGGTCCAAGGTCTTCCTCTCCTTCGCCAATCCTCTACCCTTCCCAACATCATGTCCTTCTCCAAGGAATAGCCCATCCGAGCAACATGCCCAAAGGATCTGAGGTGAAGCCTCATCATTCTTGCCTCCAAAGAGCACTCCAGCTGCACCCTCTCCATGACATACTTGCTTGTTCTTTTGGCTCTCCGTGAGATGTTCAGTGCTCTTTTCCAACACCACAGCTCAAAGGCATCAATTCTTCTTCTATCAACCCTAGTCATTGTCCAGCTCTCAGACGCACAGTAAGTGACTGGAAAAATGATGGCCTGAGTCAGATGTACTTTAGTCCTCAAACTGACATCATTATTTCTCAATGACCTGGAGGGGTCCCTAATTGCAGCTTTTCCCAATGCAATATATCTCCTGATTTCCTGAGTGCTGGTATACCAAGGATGTAATTGTGGATCCAAGTAAGAAGATGTTGTTGAAGTTTCAATCTCTTCTATATCTATCATGATGTTGCCTCTAGGCCCAGTGGTAAGAATCGTTGTTTTCTAGACATTGAGATGAAATCCATATACGTAAGAAATATTTGAAATATTTGTAGATTTAGTATTTTTCAAAGGACATTGTTGTTGTTGTTGTTATGTGCCGTTGAGTCGCCTGCGACTCATAGCGACCCTATGGACAGCAGCCCTAAACCCTGCTCTGTTCTGTGTCAATCGCACTGTCTCCGACACACCCATCCTGATTACCCCAGTCACTGAATCAATCCACCTCATATAGGGTCTTCCCCTCCTGCGCTGTCCCTCCACCCTCCCAAGCATGATGTCCCTCTCCAAGGACCGGTCCTTCCTTACAACATGTCCAAAGTATGTTAGACGAAGCCTCAGAATCCTTGCCTCCAAGGAACAGCCCGGTTTGTTTTCCTAGCAGTCCATGGTACTCTCAACAGTCTTCTCCAGCACCACAGCTCAAAGGCATCAATTCTCCTTCTATCCTCCCTAGTCATGTCATTGCAAAGACCATGGCCTGTATCAGATGCACCTTAGTCCCCAGAGAGACACCATTGCTCAACTTAGTCTCCAGAGAGACACCATTGCTCTTCAGAACTTTGTAAAGGTCCCTGACAGCAGACTTTCCCATAGCAATATGTCTTTTAATTTCCTGGTTACTGGTGTCAAGAGTGTTGACTGAGGAGCCAAGCAAACTAAAACCGTGAACAATCTCAATCTCTTCACCATCCATCCTGATGCTGCCAATTGGTCCAGTGGTGAG
>NW_006399833.1:12565680-12568363 GCF_000299155.1 Elephantulus edwardii
TGCATATAGATTGAAAAGGTATGGAGACAAGACACATCCCTGGCATACACTTTTCCCAATTTTGAGCCATGCCATGTTTTCTTGCTTTGTTCTGACAACTGCCTCTTGGTCCAAGTACAGGTTTTGTATTAGCAGGATCAAGTGTTCTGGGATTCCCATTCTTCTGAGTCAGCCACAGTTTGTTATGGTCCATATAGTCAAAACTCCTTTGCATAGTCAATGAAACACAGATAGGCATCCCTTTGGTAATCTCTTTTTTAGCCAAGATCCATCTGACATTAGCTTTAATATCCCTCTTCTAAACCCAGCCTGCACATCTGGCAGCTCTCTGTTGATGTTCTGTTCCAGTCGTTTTTGGTAATCTTCAGCAGAATCTTGCTTCCCTGTGATATTAATTATATTGTCTGATAATTTCCACACTCTGTTGGGTCATCTTCTTTGGAAGGGGAATAAGTATGGATCTCTTCCAGCCAGTTGGCCAGGTGGTTTTCTTCCAGATTTCTTTTTTGTCTGTCTTAATATATGTATTAACTACAAAGGGAAAAGATGAAAAAGGAAATTACTTCAAAAACATGACAAAACAAAAACAAAACACCCCACTTTACAAATTAGAAAATGTGCATTTTAGTATTTATTTTCTTGACTACAAAAGTACACACCTGTATACATGCACATGTATTTCACATGCCATGTTCAATCATTTTCTCTAAAGGCATTTAGAAGTGACATAGTCCATAGGAAGTTGCATTGCTGACCCAAAGTTGGTGCCTCTGTGTCATCTTGAATCCCCCAGCAGTTCCACAGGACAAAGATGAGAAATAGCCTGCCTTTCATGTATAGAATCCAAATACCCTCTGAAGGGTCTATAATGAGATGGTTTTGATTTAACAGCAACGGGAATAATGAGAATTTTAAGTCATAGTAGAAAGCCAATTTCTGGCATAATATCTTGACTACAGGTATAGTCTCAGATTGGCCAATCTTTAAAAACTATTTATTGTGATTTCAGAGCAGCACTCTTTCCATTTCTTCCCTATATTTCCCATTTCCATTGATCTATTTTCCCCTATGATGCCCCACACTGTAAACTTTATTCCTAGGGAAATACTGCCTTTGTCTTGTATGTTTGATAATTCTAAGGAATGAAATCTTCTCTAGTGTTGCTGATCAAATTATAAGTCTGTTTATTCTTTGGTTTCAAGTCAAGTCCCAAGGTGATTTCATTTCCTGACTTAAAGTACTACTAGGCACCGTATTCTCAGGCCTTCTATCAGTCTTTGCCAGATTAGTAATCCTGGTCTTTTTAGTGATTTTTTGGGTTTGTTCTGCATTTTTCTCCACTCTTTCAAGGCCCTTCCATTGTGATGGCTTTCAGATTGTACAATTGTGATTGTGTAACATTAGAGTAAAAAATGCCCTATAGCTGATCCTCCAGCAGATTTTCAGGGGTAGTAATTGAATGGGAGGAGATTGCCTATCTTTCTCCCACAAAGCAATGGGTGGATTTGAACCACATATATTTGGGTTGGCAATGCCATTCCTTAACCACTAAGTCACCAGAGCTCCCTTGTGGCACCTAGGCATCATCTGACTCTTATGGTCTCATGGAAATTGAGTTTATATGGTTAATTAGTACTTTCAACCAATAGTCTTTTATTTCCTTCACGCTTCTTTGATCTGGTTGGAGAAATAACAATAGGTGTACCTTACATAGCCACTTGCAAGCTTTTACAACTCCAGTTGCTCCTCAACAAAGTGGGACATACGCAGAACATTGTCTTTTTAGGCTATGTCACACCAATTGATGTTGGTGTTCCCTGAGACAATAATCCTGGGCTCCCACATCCAGCAGTTCATTACCTCAGGGTATTTTATTACAGCTAAGTTTTCATCATCCCCCTCACCTTTGCTTAACTATATATAACATATGAATCTATTTACAGCATACACAAATTTCACATATATATATATATCTGCCAAACCTATAATGTCATGGATGTAGTCTCATTCGCTTAAGCATACCTGTTTATCTTGCCAAAGCCAACTGAATTCTGAATTCATGTATTTGGAACTTTTTTTATGAAAGTGGAAGATTAGTTCCCTTAATGCTCCTTTTGCCTGCATACTCCTTGGGAAGTCTTTGTGCTCCTGCACAAAAAGGAGTACTGTTGATTGATGGTGGCACCAGGATTATAGAAAGAGCTGCCAATTTTTATTCAATACTCCAATAGCTTCATTATGAGAGTTAATTATGATGGCTATAATTGATACGAAAACTACCAATATTACATGAGGCACAGTAATAGCTTGTATTACATAGGACTTTGGGGTTTTCAACTTCTCTTACATAAGTAATTTCACGTCATTCGGTCTGGCTGTAGGAAAATGCTTCTGCATTTGTAGTATATTTTGCAAGCCAATTCAAGAAAGGGAGAAGGGGATGAACTAGAGGGGGAAGTCAATACTAGGAGGCATTCTTTTTTTAATTAAATTTTATTAATTTTAATGAACATTTACAGAGATTGTGGGTTTCCATTCACTCATTGTTGCACTATTTTCTTTATCCTCCTCCCCAGTTCGTTCCTCTTCCCCCCACCTTGAAAGTCTGTTTTAATTGTCCAATTGCCACAGTGCTTGTCAAAGCCAGTTCTGATTAATCTCCTTTGTCATTGTGTCCTTTGCC
>NW_006399833.1:12570010-12570837 GCF_000299155.1 Elephantulus edwardii
GAACCCATCTTACTCAGTCTCTCCCCAACCCCAAGGTCAGTCCTCTTTCACAATAGTGGCATCATGTAATATTTGTCCTTTTGTGACTGGGATATTTCACTCAGCATAATGTTCTCCAGAGTCAACCATTTTTAAAAATATGGCATGAGTTCCTTGGTTTTCAATGCAGCATAGCATTCCATTGTGTGACTATACCACAGCTTCTCTATCCATTCGTTTGTTGATGGGCACTTAGGTTGTTTCCAGCTAGGAGGCATTCTTGAGTTTCGTTTCTCTGTGGGTAGCTAGGATTTTTTTTTTTTTCAGGAACCCAGGAAATGTATCTCAACACTATTTGCCAGGGAACACAAGTGGAAAGTCTTTCTCTATCATGCCTGTTATGTTTCCCATTGCACAAAGCTGGCCTCAAGAACATCCAATTACAAGATATCCTCAAAATATCATCAGAAAATGAATTTCTGCCAAGTTAGTTCTGCTTCGTAGTAACAATCCATCAGGTTTCTAAGGCAGTATATACAAATGGGAGGAAAACTACTCCTCTTTCCTCCTTGGAGAACTGTGGTGGGTTGCAACCAGAGTTGTGCTGCCTTCATAATGAGTGTAACTCATCATGGACTACATCATCATAGCTCCCTTCAAAAGACAAGATACAGCTTTAGTGCTCAAGGGTAAAGCAGTGGCAATTTGTATATGGCAAGGAAATAATATGTAAAGTAGTGGCTTGAGTAAGAGGCAAAATCAAGAGAGTTTTAGGGGATACAGAGGTGATCTATACAAATCCTTCAAACCATGTATAAGACCATTATTGTAGAACGTGTATGACGATC
>NW_006399833.1:12571296-12573651 GCF_000299155.1 Elephantulus edwardii
GGAGTGTCCTTTGCCATTCCCTATCACTCCTCCCTGAGAGAGATTTCACCCTGATTCATAAGGAAAAGGGGACAGTGTATTCTCTTAGCTACTTCCTGCTGAAAAGGAACGCTGTAGGTATCAGGGTGAAGATCTTCTCTCACTACTCTAAAGGGCCCCTTTGGCAATAGGAAACACGTAGACTATTGTGGAGATTGTGTCTTCTAGGCTGCAACAGCTCCATGATGCACCTTTTTTAAAGGGACAAACCTATCAATGACCTATTTGTGCTATTGTAAGTAAATGACTTGCCCATACTGACTCAGATCTCAAGAGAAAATTAAGAAAACCTTTTACCCTTTCCATTGTAAAAATAACTAAACAAATACCTGAAAAACACACTGTGAGCCTCCAGGAGAATACATTTATGTAAATAAACCATTGGTATCGTCCTTTACGGTCTATTTGAAAACAAAATGAGTCTTTTGTCATTTTGAAATATTGAATTCTACATCCAGAAAAATTGAAAAACACATAGGGACCAATTTTATCTCTCATTCTTCATGCATATCTCCTACTGACTTTAAAGGGAGTTTGGCTCTTACTGTCTATACATAATTATACAAAGTAATCATAAAATTCCATATTTTAGTACTTGTATAATGAGCCTCAAAAGTCAATAATGAACTACAAATATTCATAGAAAATATTCCTTTCTAATTTTAGAATTGATAATTCACTGCCGCTATTTGTGCATCAAGAACAGCTATTGGTATGATTACTTCTCAGAATTTAGGCCCTCATCCTGCAGTCGAGTGACTTTGATTGTACTGTATTTGCAGTATTCTTTGAGAATGAAGGGGAAGCCCTATCAAAGCCTCCATTGGCTCTCTGGCCATTTGTAACATGGTGATAGTTCAAAACATTTCCATTTGTTTCAGGCAGCCCACATGGATACAGGTGGCATGGTATTGCTAGGCTAGTAAACAAGTCATTGCTGTTCCGTGGTCCATACCCTGTGACATGAACAGTTGTAGTTTTCTTGACAAATCAACTGTTGGTGTGTGTGTAGGTGTACTCATCGAACAATAATCCTACCTTGGGAACATAACCCTTGCAAACATTATAGCCATTATAGTCATCTTTCTAAGAATCAAGTCAATGACACACCAGGAAAATAGCATTTGCAAGACAATCTTTGAACTGTGTATACTTATGAAAGCCATAGTCATCTTATTTTTCTTCTTCTTCTTTCTATTTATTTTTCTTATCTTTGTCATCCTCGACATCATGTTCTATGTCTAGATACTATTAAAGGGGTTTTTTGTTTGTTTTTTTTATTAAAGGGTTTTTAAAAATATTTTTAACAAATATAATCTTAACAATAACTTTGTGCAACAGGACATATGCGTTTTACTGGTGGTAAAACTGATTAATTAACTAGATTTCCAAAAGTCATTTGGTTGTTAGTGGTTGAAGTAGGATTCATGCCCAAGTCCTCCTAACAACAAAACGTTTAATTCTAGGCAGAGTTCTCTGCCTCTAAAACAGAATGGCTGTTGTGCTCACTGGTCAGTGAATATCAAGGCCAGCTTTATTCTGCACTCAAATTTGCTCTTTCAATCTTTTCTTATTGACGTAATGAAGATAAAACAACTGCTCTGGCCTTCACACTGTGCTCTTTAACCACAATAAACACTGTTACTGACCCTATCTGAAGTTATGTATCTAGCACTCCAATCCTTAGTGTGGAAGTCTGAGATCCAGAGAATGGATAACTCTAGTTTCTCCAAATTCTCATGATGCATATATTCCATTTTCAAAATCCTTCCACACTACTTTATTCATAAAAAAAAAACACAAACAAAAACCAAAACAAAAACCCACAACTCTATTGAGTAGCTACAATGCTAGGAACTAGAAAGGCATTACTCTTGTATTCATGGAGCTTACATCTTAATGACAGGAATAGAATCACACACACAAAATGACATACACAAGAACAGGTGAAATAATTTCAAGTATAGTAAGTACAATGAAGAAAGCTGCTAGGGTGCCATCCAAGAGAAAAATCTAAGTCAGGTCTACCTTAGATATACAACTTCTCTGAAAAGGTTTTGGTCAAAAGAAAGGAGAGAGTCAGTCATGTAAAGAGCCAGAGGAAGGACATTGCAGACAGAGGGAATCAAATAGGCAATGGGCAAAAGGAAAAAAGTTTGACTTATTTCATCAGTAGAGAGGAGACTCATATGGCTGGAAACCAGAGAGAAAGAGACTGATAAGAAATGAGATTTGATGGAGCAACCTCTGTGGAAAGTGGTGTGGTGCTTTCTCAAAAAGTTGCAAATAGGGATACCATTTGACCCAGCAATTCCA
>NW_006399833.1:12574263-12575658 GCF_000299155.1 Elephantulus edwardii
TTTTTTTAAAAAAAGAAATTATATTTGAGAAATAAGTTGGGTCCTGATCTTCAAGAACAGACTTCTAAGGTCTTGAAAAAGGTCTCCATTTAATTTTTAGGATCTTTGGGTTTTAATTAGGGGAGCTGTGTTGTTAGGTGTCATATTAGGGGATTAGTATGGCCAAGTTCATACTGTAGAAGATAATTCTGACTTCTGTGTGGACACAGATTGAATGGGCAGGAAAGTGGACATAGTTCTTGATGCTCTGATGAGAAGCAATGACAATTTGGAATGGAAGTGGTGGTGAGTAATGGCCACATCAAGCATGTATTTTTTAAAAATAAAATGATTTTGTTCTAATTTTTAATAATATACACAGCAGAAATTATTCCTACATGTGCAATTCAGTGACATTCATAACTTTGAGTTATGTATTCATTTTCACCCACTCTTTTATTCTCTGTTATCAACATAAGTTCACTTTCCCCTAAACTTCCTAATCCAACTTTCAAGTGTCTGTTGTCAATTTGTAAAAAGAGCACAGGTGGTGTGGGGAAGGTCATTCTGACCTCCACTAACTCCACAAGGGGGAAATGCCCCCATCAGCAGCATCCACAACAAAAAATCCAATTTCTATGAGGTCAGACATGTCCCCTACATGCCCCTCCACCACTTTGTACTAAGTTCATCAACAATCCTACTGTTCTACTGAGTAAGTCATCCATACAATAGCTATAAAGATTTCAGAGAAACATATTAACACTTACAAGCTTTATTAGGGAAGTTCACAGATTGCAACTCAGGTTGACAACAGGATATAATCTCTCAGTATGGATAGCTTCTTAACTGTGCTCACAGGCCCTTTCAGCCTTCAACCTTGCAGCTTTAGGCCAGTGTTGCAAAGCTCTTTTAGTCCTTCAAGTTTTGACGTCCACCTCCAGCCTTCTTTGCTCACCTCAGTCCTGCAGGAAGCTTGAGCAAAGACCCTTGGCTTTGGCTCCATAGTGTAACAGTCCCAAGGTCAGTTCTGTCTCACATCAGGTCTTTGGTTCTATATTGTGGCTGCTGGTGGTTTCCTATAGGCCCCAGTCTGACTGGTCCAGGAATCTCAGGTTCCCAAAGGATGCATACTGCACTCTGTGTTTCTTCTTTCTTGCGGATAGTGAGATTCCCCAAATTTCCACTGCTGAACCTGCTTAAACCTGCACATTCCACCTAGTGGAATGGTGATACTAGACAATCCTCTTAAGGATAGACTAGCACATTCTATTTGCATGTCCCTGCTCAACCAAGTGACAAAGTCAAAGGCAATGGCCTACAAAAGGCATTTTGAACAGTAGGCCCACTATACTGTAGTATTCTTAAAGAATTTTTTTTCTATATTTTATTAATTTTCATAAACATTTACAGAGA
>NW_006399833.1:12575758-12577147 GCF_000299155.1 Elephantulus edwardii
TATATTATTTCTACGTTTTTGAATCTACTGATGCTTGCCTTGTGACCTAGAATGTGATCTATTCTAGAGAATGTTCCATGCACTTTGGAGAAGAATGTATACTGCGCTTTTTTGGGGTGCATTAGTCTATAGATATCTATGAGGTCAAGTTGGTTTATTGTGTGATTTAATTCTTCAGTTTAATGCTCAAGCAATCATGTATTTTTTGATGTAGAATGAATAAAATTTGTAAGCAATCTCGAGGTCAATGGACAACAGAAAGAGAAGAATCAAGGATGCTTTGTAGGTTTTGGTCTGAGCAACTGGAGATATACTGCACCATTTATCAAGATTGGGAAATCTGTGGGAGAAACCATTTTTGGAGATCTGTTTTGGTCATGTTAAATTTGTTACTGTTAGGTACTGTTAAGTCAGAATCAACTCATAACTGACTATTAATCAAGTTCTCAGAGGCAGTAAATCATGCAGGAGAAAATTGTCCCTCTTTCTCCCTTGTAGCTGTTGGTAGATTCAAACCACCTGACTTTGGGTTGGCAGTGCAATTCCTTACCACTAGGCCACCAGGACTCCCCTGTTAAATATGAATAGCCCATAATATCTAAGTGAAGGTGTTGAAATGGCAGTTGGATAAATGAATCTGGAGCCCTGGGGAGACACCAAGACTGGAGATGTAAAATGAAGAATCAGAATATAAATAACAAATAAAACCATGTAACTGGATGTAGTCACTGAAAGAAAGTGTAGAGTTGTTTATTTTTGTATTATCTGTCTCCTGCTTCCACACTAGAATGTATGGTCCCTGAGGGCAAGGGTGTTTGCTTGTGGTGATTCCCTAATGTCCATAAGAGTATTTGGCATTTATTAAAAATGAATGGAATATACCGGGTCTTCGAACAGCCAGCTATGTGCACTTATCCAAGGTTCCCCAATGGCAGCATGGAAAAGGAGTAGTGAATGTTGATGAAGTCACACACAATTAATAGTTCTGCTATGATAACTATGATCCTGCTGCATTAGGCCGTCACACCTCACACCACAAAAAAACCAATAAAATTAATGCTCTATACAAAAAATTAATGGAATATACTAAATGAATGACCAGGCTGCTCCTTGGAGGCAGGGTTTCTGAAGCTCCATCTGGCATACTTTGGGCATGTTGTAAGTCCTTGGAGAGGGGACATCATGCTTGGGAGGGTGGAGGCACAGGACAAGAAAGGAAGACCCTCGATGAGACGGATTGATCCTGTGACTGGAATAATGAGGGCGGGTGTGTCAGAGACTTTAAGCTTGGCTCAGAATATAGCAGGGTTCAGAGCTGTTGTACGTAGGGTCACTATGAGTCACAAGCAAATCTATGGCACTTAACAATAACAACAACAACAACAACAA
>NW_006399833.1:12577292-12589506 GCF_000299155.1 Elephantulus edwardii
ACAGGAGGAGATTGCCCTTCCTTCTCCAGCAGAGCATCTGGTGGATTCGAACCACGTACCTCTGGGATTGCAGTGCAGCTTCTTGCCACTAGACTACCAGAGCTCCCTTAAATACCACTAATTTTCTTCATAGCTTTCATTGGTATCATCATTACCTGCCATCATCCCTTTCACTATTCTTTATTTTTCTCGTGAAGTCCTATTCACTAATGATCATTATAGTTGCCACGTTTTTCAAGATCAAGGGAAAATTCTTAGCTAATCATATCTGCCCTTCCTGATTTGTTTGCTCTGAGCTTCCTTTTCCTAGGTCTTTTGACCTTTTGCCACATTTCTCACCTCTCTGCCTCAATGTTCTGACTTGGACAGCAGACCTACAATTGGATCCTGCATTGTTATGTATCAAAATTACAGTCAGATTAAAAATGGCAAAGATTGCCAGACACACTGGAGAGAGTGGAAGGGAGAAACATGCTAACAGGAGATCTAGTCAGATTCATCAAGGCTTAAGCAAAGGCTAGTTAATTTATAGCTATTGTCTAAAGCATCTATTACTAGTAATTGCTTCTAGGGTATTAATAATCTAATATTATGACACACTTTTCTTCGGAAAATGTAAAACAAACCCTCATTGTGTATCTAATCTAAATGCCACTAAACACAACTAAGCTGATCAACGAGAGAGAGTGTTGGCTTGAGACAATGACCTTGGAGACTGCCTTTACTGAGCTGTTTCCCTTTTATGGAAATTCTGAACTGCCTGAAACAGTCAGGTGGCCGGTGTTCCTGTGAACTAAGAGAATTTCTGTATTTAACAGTGAACTACATTCGAGCAGACAGACCATACAGTCTGCAAGAGAGCACAAATAGTAATTTTCTAGATTGAATTGGCACAACCCAACTCAACAGGCACTGAGTCACATTCAGTGGGAAGAAAAGGGAGATAAGCCTCCCACATGGATTAATGCAGTAAATACTTAAAAGGGCTCTTGTCCTTTCCGTGGTCTCTAAGTCACTTCCAGAAAATAATTTTCACTGGGCTCTTCACATACTTCAGAACCTCCCCTTGACCACCTCTTCTAAGCTAGTCAACTTCAACCTTACACACCCACACACACATACACACACACATACCCTCTACCTAAGCAGTCAAGTTGCTCCACCACCACATTTTCCCTCCATCCTGATACCCTGATGCCAATGGCCATGTAGTTTCCCATTTCAGTGCCTCTGCTTAGACTGCTTCAGCAGCAAGGAGCACCTATGCTTTCTTTGTTCTGTCATTTGACTTCTTGCTTAAGGCCTAGCTTAAAGCCAACTTCTTCTGTAGCAGCAGCCCATTGTGACATTCTTATTCCGGGGATCAACACCTGATCTGTTACCTGCATACTCTCATCAGCTCTTTTGGGTACAATGTTTATCTGTCAAATATTGCTCTAAATCTGCACACCCAAATTGGGACAGACTAAGGAGAAGGATTGGCCATCCACTTTGGAAATAACAGGCCTTTGAAAACCCTATGGACAACAGCGCATGCTTAGATTAGATTAGCAGATATGGCACCAGAGGCTGAGTCCTTGTACTGGGTATCACAAAGGAGGAGGAACAGTTGCAAATAAACATTAGTGATTGGAACGTGGAACAGGAAAAGTATGAATGCAGGAAAATTTGAGATTGTTAAGGAAGAAATAGAATGCACAAATATTACATACTAGGCACTGATGAAATCAAATATATTGGCATGGGACATTTTGAATCAGACAATCATATGATTTACTATACTGGAAATGAAAAAGTGAGGGGGAAAAGGGGCCACATTCATAGTTTAAAAGACCATGTCTAGATCTATCTTGAAATACAATGTTGTGAGTAACAGGATAATAACATACACATACAAGGAAGACCTGTTAATACCACTATCATTCAAATTTATGCACCAACAACAAGGGCCAAAGAGGAGGAAATAGAAGAGTTCTACCAATTGTTGCAATCTGAAATCGACTGAAGATACAACCAAGATACATTTGTAATAATTGGTGACTGGAATGTAAAATTTGGGATCGGGGGAGAAGGATCAGTAAGGTAGTCAGGAAACATGGACTTGGTGACAGAAATGAGGCTAGAGACAGAATGTTAGAATTATGTACAATTAATGATTTATTTTTATAATAAACATAAAAGGGGACTATACACATGGAACTCATCTGATGGCCTACACAGAAATCAGATTTATTACATCTGTGGGGGAATCATTGGAGAAGTTCAATATCAGCTGTGAAAACTAGGCCAGGTTCTGAGTTCAAATTGAAGCTAAAGAAAATGAAATCAAGTCCACAAGAACCAAAGTTTGACCTTAAATCTATCCCTCCTAAATTTAAATTTAAAGACCACGTTTGAGACCTTGAGTGAAGATCAGATGAGCTGTGGAGTAAATATCAGAATGTAATCCATGAAGAATGCAACAAGTCATTACAAAGAAGAAGATATTTTGGATATTGCACTAGAACACAGTGAAGCCAAAGCAAAGGGAAGGAATCAGGAACTTAAGGAGCTGAACAGATTTCAAAGGGCAGCTCGGGAAGACAAAGCAAAGTATAAGGAGATATGCAAGGAGTTGGAGTTGGAACATCAAAAGGGATAAACTCAACTCAGGCCCATAAGGACAAATTCTGTATAAAAGCATTATTGTAAAATGAGTATGAGAATCCAAAGCTGGGGAGGGTGGAAGCAGAGGGGTGAGCATGTGTAGGGAGGTGGGGCGGGGGGGCGGGAGAATTAATTCATGAAGTCACACAATTTGATGGGGGAATGAGAGAAATCAGAAGTAACTGGTGTGAAAAACAAAGTATTAGAATTTTGTAAGTAAGCTAGTATCATTTTTTTTAAAAAAAAGGAGGATTAACTAGCTTGGCATTTCTTAAACTTAAGGAACTGAAGAACAAATTCAAGCCTCAGGTTGCACTACTTAAGAACACTATGTGCAGAATGTTGAATGACCCAAGAAACATCAAAGGAAGATGGAAGGAGTACACTGTCACTATACCAAGAAAGAACTGGCTGACACAAAGAATTTCATTAAACAAAATATGATCAACAAACAATAGTGATGAATGAAGAAGTTCAAGCTGCTCTGAAGGAATTAGCAAAAAAATAAGGCCTCAGGAATTGATAGCATACCAACTGATGTATTTCAATAAACAGATGCTGCCCTGAATGCGCTCAGCAGGTTGTGCCAAGAAATCTGCAGGAAAAGTACCTGACCAGCTGTCTGTAAGAGAACCATATTTATTCTCATTCCAAAAATAAATGATCCAACAGAGTGTGGAAATATCAAACTGTAAAATTAATATGATTATTATGATCATGCAAGCTAGATCCCGCTGAAGATTATCCAAAAACTGATTGGAACAATACATCAACAGAGAACTACCAGAAATACAAGCTGGTTTTAGAAGAGGTTATGGCACTAGAAACATTATTGCCAATGTCAAATGGATCTTGGATAAAAGCAAAGAGTACCACGGGAATGTCTATCTATGTTTCATTGACTATGCAAAGGCATTTGACTGCGTAGATCACAACAAATTGTGGCTAATCTTGAGAAGAATGGGAATCTCAGAACACTTGACTGTGCTCATGTGAAACCTAAACTTGGACCGGGAGGCAATTGTCAAAACAGAGCAAGGAAACACTACAGGATTCAAGATCAAGAAAGGTGTATGTCAGAGATTCTATCTCTATATCTTTTCAGTGAATATGTAGACAGATCATCAGAGAGGTTGCACTCTATGAGGAGGAATGAGACATCAAGATTGGAGGAAGATTCATCAACAACCTGCCTTATGCAGGTGAGACAACCTTGCTTGCTTAAGCTGAGGAGGACCTGAACCTCAGAAGGTCAAGGACAGCAGCCTTCAATATAGATTGAAGCTCAGCATCAAGAAAACAAAGATTCTCACCACTGGGCCAATTGGCAGCATCTTGATGGATAGTGAAGAGATTGAGATTGTTAGAAGCTTTAGTTTGGCTCCACAGTCAACACTCTTGATACCAGCAGCCAGGAAATCAAGAGACAAATTACATTGGGAAACTCTGCTGTCAGTGACCTTTCCAGAGTACTGAAGAGCAATGATGTCAGTATAGAGAGTAAGGTGTGCCTGATCCAGGCCATGGTCTTCACAATGACTGATCTAGACAATGACTAAGAATGATGAAAGAAGAATTTTATGCCTTTGATTTGTGGTGATGCTGTTGTTGTTATGTGCCATCGAGTCATTTGCGACTCATAGCGACCCTATGTACAAGAGCCCTAAATGTCGTTCTATCCTGTGCCAACCTCGCTGTCTCAAACACATTCATTCCCACCATTCCACTCACAGAATTGATCCATCTCATTGAGGGTCTTCCTCTCCTGCGCCATCCCTCCACTCTCCAGAACATGATGTCCTTCTCCAAGGACCAGTCCCTCCTTGCAACATGCCCAAAGTATGTCAGGCGAAGCTTCAGAATCCTTGACTCCAGGGAACATTCTGACTTCACCCTCTCCAGAACAAACCTGTTTGTTCTCCTAGCAGTTCATGGTATATTCAACACTCTTCTCCAGCACCACAACTCAAAGGCATCAATTCTCTTTCTATCATCCCTATTCACTGTCCAACTCTCTGATGCATAGCACGTAATTGCAAAGACTATAGCCCGGATCAGGTGCACCTTAGTCTCCAGCCTGATGTCGTTGCTCTTCAGTACTCTTCAGAGGTCCCTCACAGCTGAGTTTCCCAATGCAATTCGTCTCCTGATTTCCTGGATGCTGTTACCAAGAGTGTTGACTGTGGAGCCAAGTAAACTAAAACTGTTAACTATTTCAATCTCTTCACCATCCATACTGATGCTGCCAATTGGCCCAGTGGTGAGAATCTTTGATTTCTTGATGTTAAGCTTCAATCCATATAGGAGGCTGCAGTCCTTGACCTTCTGCAACAAGCGCTTCAGGTCCTCCTCAGTTTCACCGAGCAGGGATGTGTCATCTGCATAACACAGATTGTTGACTATTCTTCCACCAATCCTGATGCCACATTCCTCCTCATACAGCCCAGCATCTCGAATGATCTGTTCTGCATACAGATTGCAAAGGTATGGAGACAAAATACATCCCTGATGGACCCCTTTCTTGATTTTGAACCATGTAGTGTCTCCTTGCTCTGTTCTAACGACTGTCTTTTGGTCCAAGTATAGGTTTCGCATTAGCGCAATCAAATGTTCTGGGATTCCCATTCTTCTCAGAGTCAGCCACAGCTTGTTGTGATCCACACAGTCAAAAGCCTTTGCATAGTCAATGAAGCGCAGATAGACATTCTTCTGGTATTCTTTGCTTTCTCCCAAGATCCATCTTACATTAGCTATAATAATATCCCTAGTACCGCGACCTCTTCTAAATTCAGCCTGCACATCTGGCAGTTCTCTGTTGACATATTGTTCCAAACGTTTTTGGATAATTTTCAGCAGAATCTTGCTTGCATGTGAAATTAATGATATTGTTCGATAATTTCCATACTCTGTTGGATCACCTTTCTTTGGAATGGGAACAAATATCGATCTCTTCCAGTCAGTTGGCCAGCTGGCTGTCCTCCAGATTTCCTGGCACAACTTAGTGAGCACATCCAGGGCAGCGTCTTTTTGTTGAAATAAATCAATTGGTATGCAGTCAACTCCTGGAGCCTTGTTTTTGCCAATTCCTTCATAGCAACTTGAACTTCCTCCTTTGAATATACCATGAACTGCTAGGTGAGCAAACAGGTTCACCCTAGAGAGGATGAAACCAGGGTGCTCCTTGATGGCAAGGATTTTTAAGTTCCATCTCACATACTTTGAGCCTGCTGCCAGGAGCAACCAATTTTTGGAGAAGGCCGTCATGCTTCGAAGACTGGAGGAACAGTGCAAGAGAGGAATACCCTGGATGAGATGGATTGACTCAGTGACTGGAGTAATGGGAGTAGGCATGTTGAAGACAATGTAATTTGCTCAGGATAGAGTAGGGTTCAGGGCTGTGGTACATAGGGTCACTATGAGATGCAAGCGACTCAATAGCATATATCAATAACATCAAGGTTGGCAAGGAGGTCTGATGATCTAGTGGGCAAGGAGTTGTGCTGCCAACTCGAAGGAAGGCACATGGTTCAAACCCACCAGCTGTTCTACTGGGAGAAAGATAGGCAATCTCCTTCCATGTTGATTTACAGCCTCTGAAAACAGCTTGAGGGTGAGTTATGAGTCAGTTCTGACTCTAAGGTACGTTACAACAGTAACAGGCTGGCAAAGAGCTCCTATAGATGCTTATAGAGAGGGATATTTAGGGGCTAAAGTTATTGTGGACTTCTACACAAATAGGATTTGAGAGTGCAGAGATGATTGGGAAGAACTTTTAGGAATCCACAGAAAGTCAACATCTAGGGTCTGATGTACTAAAAAGAAACAGTCATTGACTTTCCACTCCTGCTCTCTCAAAAGGAGGTGGTCCAATAGTAGGGCATTCTTCCCTCAGTCCTCTTTACCCAAACCCCTTTAAACTGCCCATCCCCTTGCCAGTGTTACCACGCTGGCTAGACATCAGAATGATGGGAGTCTTATTTTCATGCATGTCTAAATCAAAACAGACATATTAGCCATAGGGTGCTGAGTTAGCCGCTTTCCTTTTTTAAGCATCAGGCTCCCCTCTGGGCACTGGCATTTCTGCGTCTGCTCACTTAGCAGGCTGCCTACATCAAAATCTTCCTCTTGGCCCTCAAGGTCTACTGGGAGATTGAGTTAGCATCAGGTAACTGCTCTTCCCATAATTCATTTGTGTAACACTGAACGCCAAGCACCTGAAGCAAGGCGTCCTGCTGCCACCAACACCGGGCAAAACTGAATCACGTGCAGACATCGGCACCCCAGGCTGCTGGCTAAGAATAAGATAAGCTCAAAATAACCTGCGCTATCCTCGGTGGACCTTCTTGCCTGCCAGCCCCCTCTTTACCATAGCTTGCGATTGGTTGGCGAGTCAGGTAGACAACTAGTGCCTGAGTCCTGGAATAACATTGACAACAGAAATAAATCTCCTGCCAGGGTTTGGAAGCTCATCAAAGCTGAAAAAAGTGATTCTCAATCATCCTGCCACTTAAACAGCTGTCTCGGGATTTCTAAGTATGGGCTTCAGGGGCAGGGGTCTGGGTCTCCCCACCTTAGGTGGGGGATGCGTGCAATGGAGGTTGGAAATTGGTCAGAGGAGAAAATAAGACTCGGTGGCCAGGACAGAGCAGGGACTGTGTGCCCAGGACCTCATAACCAGGACCCTAATCTGTGAACATAGACCTGCTTTCAAGCTGTCTAAATGGAGAACTGCAGCCATGACATGTCTGATTACTGCAAAGCAAAGGGGTTAAGGATGAGGGAACCATTTAAAGTCGCACTATTCCATACCAGCCATTCTAGGACTGGACTGGAAATGCCTTTTCTGAAAATGACCTGAAAGCCGGAAGTGAAGGCATTGGTGTTTCCTGGACTCGAGTCTCGCCTTTGCCACTCTCAAGATTTCCTTCACTCTCAGCCTAGAAGAGGCATTTGCGTCTCTGTCAGCATCTGATGAGGGCAGGGGGCGATCAAATTCTTGAATTCTGTTCAGCCAAAACACTAGAGGCATAGGTTCTTTTAGGACTATGGAATAAAAACCTCATACATTGTTGTCAAGTCAGAACTGAATCACAGCTGCCCTTCCATTGGATTTCTATGCTCTAAATCACACCAGAAGCGATTGCCCATTTTTTCCTCCCATTGAGCAGCTGCCTCTGGTGGATTCAAACCACCGGAGAGGTGTGGTATTTAGGTTAACAGTCCAACTCTGTTGGTGGTTGTGGTAGGTTCCTTTGAGTTGAGTAGTGACTTTATGAACAATAGACCTGAACTCTGTCCTGTCCTGTGCCAGCTTCACCATCTCTGACATACTTGAGCTCATTGGACAGTTACTGTGCCAGTGCATCTCATTGCGGGTCTTCCTCTCCTTCATTGGTTCTCCACCTTTCCAAGCATGATGTCCCTTTCCAACGAGTAGCTCCTCCTAATAACATGTTCAAAGTATAGAAGACAAATCTTCACCATCCTTGCCTCCTGTGCTTTCTACAAGGCATGTGTGTTCATTTTGGAGTCCATGGGATAGTCAGTGCCCTCTTCCAACGCCACAGCTCAAAGGAATCAATTCATCTTTTTGCAACCTTATTCTTTGCACAGCTCTCAGATGCATGGCAATCTGAGCTCTTTAAGGGTGTATAATACAAGCAGATATTACTCACCTTAAATGGTCTGCAATGTAAAAGCCAAACATTTTCCATTTCAGAGACAGGGAACCAAGCAGCAAAACGTGGGTATTCTGAAAAATCGACCAAGGTTATTTTGATCCCCACCTTGAACTTCATATGCAAACATTAGCAAGTCACTTTTATTAATTTCCTAATTCACTGAAGAGACAAAAATGACCCAAATAAGTAACATGACCTATAGAAGGTCATCCAGCTGAACACCACGCCAGAACTGGCCTGCCTTTCCAAGTTCTGGCACACTCCTCATAGCTAGCCACCTTAAGCCTGGCCATGAAAAGAAGTGATTTAAAGAGCCCCTGCCCCTCCACCCCCTACAGCCCTCAGCACTGAGAACCAGGGCTTGAGAACAATATTTTAAAAGTCTTTTCAAGAGAGTACAAACATATAGTACCACAATTCCCCGCATCCACAAAACTACTTTTCCGTTCCTCCTTCCTATTTATGCCACAAGCAACCATCAGTGTCTCTACAAAATTCACCACTGCTTCCACTAAGTCCTAGTGACTCTACTCTGCCGCAACTCAATGAAACTGTGGCTTCTCAATTCCTTCACATGGTTCTGAATATGCTTGTCTTCTGCATGACTTTTTCACATATGAATTCTAGGGCTTCCAGATAACCCTATAAGGGAGTGCTTTTGGCTTAGTGGTAAGAAATTGTTGCCAACCTAAAGGTAGGCAGTTCGAATCCACCAGCTGGTCCACTGGAGAAAGGAGGGCAATCCAGTCAAGTGTGATTTGTTGCTGTTGTTATGTTCCGTCGAGTCTCTTGTGACTCATATTAACCCTATGTACAATAGCTCTGAAGCCTGCCCTGTCCTGAGCCAATCTCACTGACTCTGACACACCTACACCCATTACTCTAGTCACTGTATCAATGCATCTCATCCAGGGTCTTCCTCTCCTGTGCTGTCCCTCTACACTTCTGAGCATGATATCCTTTTCCAAGGATCAGTTTCTCCTGGCCATGTGACCAAATTATGTGAGATGGAGCTTTAAAATCCTATCTTCCAAAGAGAAACTTGGTTTCACCCTTTCTAAGACAGACTTGTTTGCTTTCTTGGCAGTCCATGGAATGTTCAAGACACTTTTCCAGCACCACAACTCAAAGGCATCAATTCTTTTGTCATCCTTAGTCATTGCCCAGCTCTCTGATGCATAGCAAGTAATTGTGAATACCACGGCCTGGATCAGGCACACCTTGGTCTCTAGACTGACATTGTTGTTTTTCAGCACTCTGAAGAGGTCCATTACAGCAGATTTTCCCAATGCAATTCATCTTTTTATTTTCTGCCTACTGTTGATTTCCTGCCAAGAGTGTTGATTTTTACAACAAGCTGTAATTGTTAACAACCTCAATCTCTTTTCTATCTATAACGGTGCTGCTAATTGGACCAGTGGTGAGAATTTTTGTCTTCTTGATGTTGAGCTTCAATCCATATTGAAGACCACATTCCTTGACCTGTAGCAGGTGCTTCAGATCCTACTCAGGTTTAGCAAGCAAGGTTGTGTAAACTGCATAATGTAGGTGGTGGTGGTTGTTGTTGTTGTTGTTATTGTTTACCATAGAGTTGGAAACAACCCAGAGCTGACCCTTCAGTGGGTTTTCAGAGGCAGTTAATAATATGGGAGGACATTGCCCATCCTTCTCCCATGGAGCAGCTGATGGCCCCGAACCTCATCCCTTTGTTGTTGATGAGTCTTCCTCCAATCCTGGTGCCACATTCTTCCTCCTAAAAGCCCTGCTTCATGAATGATCTGTTCTGCATATAGATTTACAAGGTATGGAGAGAGAATGCATCCCTGATGCACTCCTTTCCTGATTCACTGCTTCTGAAAACTCTCTAGAGGGTCAGTTATGAGTTGGTTCCAACTTAACAGTACATGACAACAGATAACCTATTAGCTCCTAAAGACAGGGGCCAAATCTGTAACCTTTGCAAGAATGGTCAGTAAATGTCTGGACATATAGTGTGCACTTGTGTTACCCTGCTTAATGACATGAAATGACAACTAATGTCATAGACTTCCAAAAATGTTGACAGAGTAACTGCTGAGGGACAGAAACAGGGTCACCTCATCCTCTACTCTGACCTCTTTTTTAGTCTCTTCCAAACACCACGGAAAAGGTCTTGCTCTCCGCTTCTGTTAGACAGTTCTATTTTCTCCCTTTACACTCCAGGCAGTGAGAAACTCAAATAAGAATAAAGGGCATTTTTCTCACTCTGAATGGCTGAGGCTTGGAGTTTGGCTTGGGGTTTTGTTTTGGGTTTTTTTCCCCCCGCCCTGTGCTGTTCTGGGGGCTCTCACTCTCCCAACCAAACAGCTCAAGAGAAGAAAGTGTGTGTGGGGGGGAGTTAAGAATAGGGAAGTGAGGAAACAAGGGGGGGAAAAGAGCAAATGAAGGTGTCAAGAAAAAGAAGGATAAACATTGACAACTGATATCTTCCCTGCTGAGAACAGGAAGGGAGCTACATCTTCCAAAGTGCTTGGAAAGATCCTCTGCCTCTGGACAAAGACCCTCCTGGGAACGGAAAAAGGAGGGAGCCCATTTGCATCCTCATGATCCTGTTAAAAATGTAACTTCATTATGTGGCTCTTCATCAGCCCAAGAACCAGGACAGCAAGTGCCTGGTGGTTTATTTTTACCCCTGATATCATCTCCTTGAACCCAGAGGGAGCCCAGTCTGACTTACTTAAGACCAAAGATGGCATTACTGTTAAAATCACGTGTGCCTTAGGGACCTTCTCAGTCTGTTGTAGCAGAGAAAGAACCTACGCTGAGCCCATTGGCTCTCACACCTTCATCTTCTGACCAATAGTTTAATGGTAGCAGCTCGATGACACTCCAAGTCCAATGGAGCACGTTGAGCAATTGCATCGGGCCCTGTATGCTTGCTTATGCATAGCTAATAGCTCAGAGCGGTAGGTAATAGACAAGACTTTGTATTAGGGACAGTGAGCCATTTCCGTGGAGTTCCTGGGGCAAGATCCGTTCAATAATGTATGTGTCTCCTATTGCTGCCTAATGAATTACCACCTATTCTTGTGGCTTAAAATAGCACCAGAATTTACCACTCCATGGGTCAGGATTTCAGTATGGAATAACTGAACTCTCTGTTCAAAGTCTTCCAAGGCTAAAACCAAGTTGTCAGCTGAGCTATTTTCTCATCCAGAAGGTCTTCCAAATGATGAAGGCCAAGGTCCCTATTTCATTGTTGGCTGTCAGTCACGGGACTGCATGCTGCTCCCAGAGACCACCTGCGGACTTCCTCATGTGGCCCCCTGCATATTCGACCCCACAATGGCATGCTTTGAAACCTTGACATGGTTCCAGTTTCTCTGATTTTTCTCCTCTGTCTCCCTTTTTTTGCTAGTAGCCAGGATATGTTTTCTGCTCTTGATGAGGTCTCAAGTCATAAGAACAGGCTATCCTGGATAATCTTTCTCCCTGAAGGTTAACTATCACAAAACATAATCACAAGAGTGATATCAAATTAGAGAGTGAATACTGGAGATGTGTGTGTGTGTACATAACTTTTTAAATTTTGCTTGGAGAGGGACATCACACTTGAAAAGAGGAAAGCTTGGTGAAAGAAAGGAAGACCCTCAACCAGATAGACTGACACAGTGACTGCAGCAGTGGGCTCTGGTATGTCAGAGATTGTGAGGATGTCACAGGATAGGACACGGCTCAGATCTGTTGTTCATAGGGTTGTTATGGGTCGTACTCAACTCAAGGGTACCTAACAAAAACAAACAATAAAAGAAAACGCACACACAAATGTTATACACAGTGCTCTCTCTCTCTCTCTTTCTCACACACACAAATTTGCACACCTGAAAGTTTATAAACGACACCCAGTA
>NW_006399833.1:12589606-12596645 GCF_000299155.1 Elephantulus edwardii
TGTGTGTGTGTGTGTGTGTGTGTGTGTGTGTGTATGTGTACCATCAAATCAGATCTGACTGGTACAGGAGTAGAGTGCCCCTCCTTCTCCAGCAGAGCATGTGGTGGATTTGAACTGCGTGGCTCTGGGATTGCAGTTCAGCTTCTTGCCACTAGGCCACTAAAACTCCCACTTCTCTTTTTCTTGTCATCATCCTAGAAATAGACTAAATAGTACCGGTCTCATCATTTCAGAAAACCAGTGTAGTCCTTGGACTTCAACCTAAACAAATGATTGGACACTGCTTTGAGATCAAATCCTCCCTCAGGATTGTTCAAGGAAGAGAAACCATTTTTATTTGCTGGCTTTTCAAAAGGGTTCAAGAAATGACGGGACACAAAACAGCTTGAGCTCCTTCTAAGTGTGGGGCACAGTGCCATGGCCATTTATATTTAATAGGCTGCCTGGACCTCCAAGTCTCTTTCAGTTGCTAAGTTTGAAAGGACTTCCCTTTATCTAAATGGTCATGATTTCTATGTTCCTGACTGCTCTTCTATCCAGCCTAAAGTAAATTCTAAGAGAAGATAGAATACCTAAGCAAAAAGAGGAAAGCAGGATGAAGTAGAATTACTAAGGACATTGGGAATCAGGTCAGGTAGAGGGCTAATATACATGTACTGCTGTAAAGATGTGTAGATGAAAGGAAATATGTGTTATTCTTCAGAGACTAATGTAATTGTTGCTATGTATCATTGAGTCAATTCTAACTCATAGATACTCTGTAGAACAGTGTAGAGTTTCTTTGGTTATGTTGTTGTTGTTGCTGTTGATTGCCTTCAAGTTGAACACAACTCATAGCGACCCTGCGAACAAAAGGCCCCTCTACAACTATCGACATTTATCAAAGTTCACAGGGTTTCCAGAGGCATATTGTTTAGGAAGTAGATGTTACTCCTGCTTCCAAACCTGTCATAAAATGTTATTGGTTGAGTCACCTGTGATGCATAGCGACCCTATGTACAGCAGCTCTGAACCCTTCCCTGTCCTGAGCCAGTCTCACTTATTCTGACACACCAACCCCCAGTGCCCCAGATACTGTAACAATCCATCCCGTCCAGGGTCTTCGTCTCCTGCGCTGTCTGTCCACCCTTCAGCATGATGTCCTTCGCCAAGGACTTATCTGTCCTGGCCACATGCCCAAAGTATGTGAGACAGAGCTTCAAAATCCTAGCCTCCAAGGAGAGACTTGGTTTCACCCTCTCCAAGACAGACCTATTTGTTTTCTTGGCAGTTCACGGTATGTTCAAGACTCTTCTCCAGCACCACAACTTGAAGGCATCTATTCTTCTGTCATCCTTAGTCATTGTCCAACTTGATGGTCTTTGGTTATAATCCTTAAAAAACCAGATAGCTAGGTCTTCTCTCCTACCGAGCCACTGATGGGTTCAAACTTTTGGTTAACCTTTTGGTTAACAGAGAAGAGTTTAACCACACTATCACCAAGTCTCCTCTCAAGAGTTCAGTAGAGACAAAACCAAAGTATGACTAGTTAAGGATTTTCTAGGATTTGCAAGCAGTTCAATATTCAGTTGCTAACTGAAAGCGTGGAAGCTTGAATTTATCCAGAGGTTGCCCACAAGAAATTCTTGGTAATAAATAAAAATCAACCATTGAAAACTGTATGAAGCAAAATTCTATTCTAGCATATCTGAGTGAGGATATGAGTTAGATTGATGGGGCAGCAACAGATACTTGTAGGTTAGGATGACAGTACACCGCCTAAGCATCCTTAAAATGTTTGAAGAGTCTAGCTTTTCCTTTTTAAAAACTAAGAAGCTGTCCTTCAAGCCTGAGGGCATGCATTTCGAATCCACCAGCTGTTCCATTGGAGAAGGATGGGAAATCTCCTCCTCCTTCAATTACTGACTCTGAAAACCTACCTGAGGGTCAGCTATGGGTCAGCTTTGACTAGACAGCACTCAAGCTACCAACCAACTCCACAAAAACCCAACCCCCAAAAAATCCCTTTGTCATGAAGTCAGTTTGGACTCCTGGAAACCCACCAGTGGGCTTCTGAAGCTGTAAATTGTTACAGGAGGAAACTACCCTTCTTTCTTCCAATGGACCAGCTGGTAGATTCAAACTGCCAACCTTTTGGCTATCAGCTCAATATGTCATACACTATGCTACCTCATAAACGAAAATAAAACAAAAAAAAACCCACATTGTCTTTGAGTTTTAACTGACTCACAGGTTACTCACGTCAGTGAGTTTTTAGAGGCTAGAGGCTAGATGCAAACCACCAGAAAAGTACCATTTCCTTGTACATCACTTGGGCCCCTTTAAAAGCAACATAGTATTTTATAAAATCATTATTCCTTAGTGCTGCATAGTATTCCATTGTGTGAATGTATTGCAGTATTTCTCAATCCTTTTATTTGTTAATGAACATTTGGGCTATTTCTAGTTTCTTGCTATTGTGAATAAAGCTGCTGTAAACATAGATGCACAAACCAAAAAAAAAAAAAAAAGCAACCAGGGAAGGACAAATTATAGAGGATCCCCTCTCTTTTTGTACCTCCACTCTACAGTAGAGTTATGCTTTATACTTATCAGAGAAACTTTGGTGATGTAGTTAGTTCATAGAGAGCTGCTATCCCAAAGGTGTGGCACCTCTTTGGGGTTCCAAATCCTTCAGCGGGTCTGTCAGAGAAAGGTGGGGTATCTCTTCCCTTTAAAAACGCAAAAGCTCCAGGAGGGTTGGCAAGGAGTCAGGCCCAACAGACTTAGTTTTACATATAAAAATATATATAGGTACGTGGACTCCTTTTAAGCTTCCCAACTATGCTGTAAAAAAGGAGAGCTGGGTGAAAACAAACAAAAATAATTAAACCAGGCCACTAACGAGTTTAGCTAATTGAAAAGAATCAGAATCTGGCAGGGGTTGGAATAATAAAAGCCGATTGTGTTGTTAATGAGTTAATGTTCTACACTAACGGCTGACTCAGACCTAAAATTATGCATGGGTGGTGCTGGCTGAGAGAGCAAAACTGTGAAGGAGCTTGAGATCTTTGGGGAAGTGGAGTGCCAGAGAGAGGAGAGAGACTTGCATAACAAAGAGAAATGTTGTCCCTCCCCCCCTTAGGTTGGGTGCCAAAGACTAGAGTTTGGTTCTGAATCAAGGACAGAGTCAGACTTCCGTTATGGATACAAAGTGTAGGAGAAAAGTCATTGCATTCTCGGGGTAAGGGACAGAGTTAAAAAAAATAAATAAAAGCACTGTCATATCAGACAGAGGACGTAGAATTTTGGTCAAATAACATCTCTCCGCCTCCAAGGTGATTCCCACTGCAGGTGACCCTCTTCATGTTCCCTAGGCTGTAAAGCTTCATGAGAGGAGACTGCTCATCTTTTCGAACAGCTGCCGCGTTGGAACCATCAATCTCTTGGCAAGCACCCTAACATGCAATGTATAACACCATAGAAGAAAAACGGGATGAAAAAGAGAAACATCGCGATATCTCTTTCAGTCAGTAATCATCTGGATTCATAAGACAACATACCCTTTTCAGTTCCTTCAAGTAAACATGTACCTTGAAGCCTGAGACTTTTCTTCAGGTTAGAAATAGAGTCTTCACATTCTACATATAAATACTGGAATGTGAGAAAGTTGCTGCGTGCCAGATCATCCGACATCCCTTGAGGCATATGGGGATACAGATTCCTATACTCCAGCACAAAAGCCAGAATCTCCACAAACATTGTTAGAAGAAAATCTCCAAAATGTCACTCATTGCCTCTGAGTCAGAAGCAGCTTACAAGTGACCATCCATTGGGTTTCTGTCTGAGGTTGTAAACTGCAGGACAGTAGACTGCCCATCTTTTCCCCAAGAAGCAGCTAATAGATTCGAACTCGCATGGGCACGGTCGTCTTTGGGTTACCAGCACAACTCCCAAACTCCACTGACTACGCCAACAGAGCATGAGGAAAGGTTTAGGGCTCCAGGAGGAGGGCTTGAAAGCCCTGAAGGGAAGAAGAAACCCCTGGGCAGTAGGCTCGAAAAGTCAGCTAGCAACTAAGACTACATAGAGGCCACAGAGGCCATTAATTTCTTATTGAAAGCCATACTTTCGTCTTTTCAGTTAACGAAGCAAACACTGAGAAAGGTTAAGAGACTTGTCTAAAGTCACACATGGAGAGATCATATCCTTTGAAGTTTTTGACCACTTTCATTCCCAGGCTCCCAACTCTTGTGTGCAATAATGGAAGATATTGTTGAGGAGGGAAAGAATTGGGGTGGGGTGGGGAGAATGGTGGTCAGAAATAGAAGCAGAATAAGCTAGGTAAGCAAGAGTATATTTGTGTTTATTTAAATGTGAAAAGAGGTGTTGATTCTGTGGAAGGACGCTGTGGGATTGGGAGAGAGGCAGATGTCAGCCAACGCTAGAAGCAGAATCCTTAATGTGGTGGTGGGGGGAAATGTTAAATTCTTCACTACAGATGAGTAAATGTGCACAAATAATCCTATGCTAACCTTGCTTGTTGGGAAATCCAACACTGCCACAGGTACAAATGAATTAATTTTACAAAATTTTAATTTCTCTGAACTGATAAAGTGTTTTCTATGCAGGGCTGACATTTTTTAGACAAGATTTTGGAATGCTGAAGCGCAAGTACGCTCACTTGTGACACCTCTTGGTGAATGGTGGTATTGCATCCCAGGTGGACCTGTATGGGTATGTTGGGTTGGTTTGGTTGTTGTTGTTTTGGTTTTTTTTTCATTGTTACCCAGAAATCTTTATTACAAAGATATTTTCTACATGTTTTAAGTGATCAAGAGAAAACAAAACCAAGCAGCAGGAAAATAGAACCTTATGGTTAGCAAGGCAACACATTTCATGATATGCAGAGTGATTATATGACCAAGTTGTTGTTGTTAGGTGTCTTTGAGTCGAGTACGATCCATAACGACCCTATGAAGAAACATTATGAACCCTGTTCTACCCTGTGCCATCTTCACACTTCCTGACACACAAGAGCCCATTGCAGCAGTCACCATGTCAATCCACCTTGGTGAGGGTCTTCCTCTCCTTTGCTGACCTTCCACCCTTTCTAGCATCATGTCCTTCTCCAAGGAATAACCCCTCTAGCCACAAGCCCAAAGTATGTGAGGCAAAGCCTCATTATTCTTGAATCCAAAGAGCCTTCTGGCTGCACTCTCTCCAAGACTTATTTGTTTTCTTGGCTATCCATGGGATGTTCAGTCCTCTTCTCCAACACCACAGCTCAAAGGCGTCAATTCTTTTTCTGTCATCCTTATTCATTATCAAACTCTCAGATGCATAGCAAGTGATCAGAAGGATCAGGGCCTCAGTCAGACACACCTTAGTCCTCAAGCTGACATCATTACTCTGTAATAATTCGGAGAAGTTCCTAACTGCAGATTTTCCCATTGCAGTATGTTTCTTTATTTCCTGACAGCTGGCACCAAGCCTGTTAATTATGGACCTTTGCAATCACTTGTTATACATCAGAGAGTTGGACAATGACTAAGGAGGATAGAAGAATTGATGCCTTTGAACTGTGGTGCTGGAGAAGAGTATTGAGGGTACCATGGACTGCTAAGAAAACAAGCAGATTCATCCTGGAAAGGGTTAAACTGGGAGGCTCCTTGGAGGCAAGGATTCAGGGACTTTGTCTGACATATTTTGGACATGTTGCAAGGCAGGACCAGTCCTTGGAGAGGGACGTCATGCTTGGGAGGGTGGAGGGACAGCGCAGGAGGGGAAGGCCCTCTATGAGGTGGATTGACTCTGTGACTGGGATAATCGGGATGGGTGTGTCGGAGGCAGTGCAATTGGCACAGGACAGAGCAGAGTTTAGGGCTGTTGGACATTGGGTCACTATGAGTCGCAAGCGACTCGACGGCACATAACAGCAACACGTAAGATGAAGCTGTTGACAGTTTCAAAGACCAAGAGTCAACATAATTTCTAAGAGCTAAGAATGGAATGAATGAACACACAACCTCTCTGTAAATGTCCTTTAAAATAACAAGGGGGGGGGAAGAAAATGAAAGCTAACAACATGAAATGAGAAGATTGTGAGATAGTGGGACATTCTTAGGGCTTAAGGAAGGGGCAGAAGAAAGTGCCACTTGCTTACCCATTTACCCTGACTGCATGCACACTAAATGAACCATGCACTAACATCTGTCCCCAGCTCCATTGCTGTTAGTTTGACCTCCAGGTGGAAGTGGTCTTCTGAGTGGAAGTTCCACTTCTAGCTCCAGGAATTCAGGAGTCGATGTTCTTTCTCCCTCTTTCTTCCTCCCCCCCTTTTAATGAATTTGGAAGCTACGTAGTGCGATGGTGTCACTACCAAATGGAAGGAGCTTGCATCCCCAAGTCAATCTTTAGAGAAGAACTTGCATCACACTTGGTTAAATAAAGTTTTATTGTGTGGAATTGCTAAAACTCCGACCTTTTCGTAGTGGATGTGTGTTGTGTTGTTGAGTATTATCGAGTCAGAACTGACTCATCATTAACCTTCTAGTGGGTTTCCAGAGGCAGTAATCTCACAGAAGGAGACTGCCCATCCTTCTCCCGTGGAGCAGCTGGTGGATTTGAACTGCGTGTCTTCGAAGTTACAATGCAGTTTCTTACCTCTAGGCCAACTTAACTGCTCATGAAAATGCTCAATTTAGTCAGTTTTAAATTACTCCCACAATCCTCTTGTACATGTCATGCAATGCATTTCTAATTACATGAAAAGTTCGGTAGTATAATTATCCTAATTCTAAAGCCATTAACTTTGTATCACTTAAACACATTTTTCCCTAAGACCATGGGAACTAAAGTTGAGCTATTTTCTAAGATTCTCTTTTAAGAGAACGGAATATAAGGAATAGGTTCAGAAAGTAAGTAAAAATCTTCTAAATCTAGGTTGTAGTGAGGCCTACATAACTCTATAAATTTACTAAAAATAAGCATACACGTCAAATTGTTTTTTCACATAAAATAGATGAATAATATAGTATTTGTATCTATATATAAATAT
>NW_006399833.1:12597764-12599420 GCF_000299155.1 Elephantulus edwardii
GCTATGAGTCACAAACGACTCGATGGCACATAACAACAACAATAATATAGTATTTAAAGAAATTGTTTAATCAACATCAACCAGGCACAAGTCTTTTAAATAACTTTGCACATATGTACATACTGAGTGCAACCATTCTCTTTTTTTTACATTTGAAGAAAAGATATTTTATTATCATCACGCTGTCAGTACCATGAATTGAGTGTGTCTGTGTTTGTTACAATTAGTCAGATATTACTATTATTTTAATTTCCACATCAAATCAGAAAGATGTGCAGTCTTCTCATGTTAAGACTTATAGCCTTAGAAACCAGGTGGAAGGCAGTGAGCTTGTAATATCTACTTGTTTGTTTTTCAGAAGGAGCCCTCGTGGCCTCTGGTTGAGGCATTCGGCAGCTAACCAAAGGCTGACAGTCTGAACCCACCCATAGAACCGGAGAAGAAAAATAAAGCCGTCTGCTTTCATAAAGACCTACAACCGTGAGAATCCTTTGGGCCATTTGATTCTGTGTTATATGATTGTAGGTTGGAATTGACTCAATAACTGTGGGTTGGGTTGGGTTTTGTTCAAGTGGGATGCGTTCAGAATCAATCATTCTTTAATTTACTTTAAAATGAAAAAGTATGTTACTGTTGTCAGGTTCTGTTGAGTTAGCTCCAACTCATGGCAATCCTTGGTACAAGAGAACGAAATCTTGCTTGATCCTACACCATCTTTACCTTTGCTGCTGTTGTTAAACTCATTCTTGTTCTTACTCTATCAATCAAGCTCCTTGAGACTCTCCCACACTTTTGCTGCCTCTCACCTTTTTAAGAATTACGTATTTCCTTATGATTATCATAAGAGTTCTGAATGAGGGTTGCAGAGTGGCGTATACTCGGGGTGGGGGGGTGGGGGGATTGTATACCAATGAAGGCATTTTTCTTTTACTTTTCAAAGAGAAGAGCGAACTGGGGGTGGGAGAAAAGTGCAACAATGAATGAATAAAAATCCAAAATCTCTGTAAATGTTCATTAATTTTTTTAAAAAAGAATTATATATATCCTTTGGAATTCATTTTTCCACTTCTGTTTCCTGACTTATGCCCAGAGCCCTCGTGTGACCCCCATCCATCCAGGAATGGGGAAACAAAGAAGATATCACATCAATTTAACCATGCAGAACTAGTGAGAACGTGTTCCCAATGAAGTTTCAAATGGATAATGCATCAACCAAATGGCTAGTTACATAGTACTGAAATTTAAGGTGTAAATGGAAGATATGATTTCAATGAAGAAGTCTTCCAAATACTGTTGAAATAATGCCATATAGGTAACTATCTAGTATGTAATTATAAAAACTATATACAAATTTGAGCAAGAGCCTATGGTGATGAAGGAAGAAGTTAAAGCTGCTTTGAAGGAAATAGCTAAAAATAAGGCCCCAGGAATAGATGGTATAACAATTGACATATTTCAGCTAACAGATGCTGCCCTGGATGTGCTCACCAAGTTGTCCCAAGAAATCTGGAGAACCACCACTTGGCCAACTGACTGGGAGAGATCTATATTTGTTCCCATTCCAAAGAAGAGTGACCCAACAGAATGTGGAAACTACAGAACAATATCATTGATTTCATATGCAAGCAAGATTCTACTGAAGATTATCCAAAAACG
>NW_006399833.1:12600610-12604147 GCF_000299155.1 Elephantulus edwardii
GCTATGAGTCGCAAACGACTTGATGGCACAAAACAACAACATATACAAATAATGTTTGTTAAGCATTTATTGCACGATATATGCAATGCTACTCTAGAGGTAAATCGTGGTTGCTGTGATGCTAAACACTGTGACACTGGTGTGTCAAATGCGAGAATGGTTACCCATGGTAGACAGTGTTTGGTGGAGCTCCCTGATTAAAACAAGTTTGGAAGCCGTAGGGGCATCCACTTCCAAAATAGCTTGCCTCCAGAAACTCTATGAACGTGGAGAAAGGATGAAAGTTACACCCAAGTGTTGAGGTCTTTCGTTCATAGGGTCACTATGAGTCATCTACAGCTTGACAGCAATTAACAACAACATATGCTGTGCTAAGTATTTTGTGTTGTTATCTCATTTAAAAGTCTTTCCTCATGTATCATTATCCTCAGTCTACAAATTAGGAAACTGAGGCACAGAAACGTTAAATAAATTGTTCAAACTGCATCACTGCTAATAAAAGAATCTGTATGTTGAGCCATCTGTTATCAAAATAGTTCAACAGAGAAGCCATAGACTCAAAATAGAAAGTAAAAGAAAGGTTGATATCATTGCATGCCAAGTTCCTAACAGGGAGCTCTGGTAGCCTAGTGGTAAGAAGCTGCATGGCAATTCCAAAGACACAAGTTTGAGGCCACCAACTGCTCCGTGGGAGGATGGGCCATATCCTCTTCTGTGATTTACTGCCTCTGAAACACACTGGAGGGTCAGCTATGGAACAGTTGCAACTCAATGACACACAACAACAACGACGACAAAGTTCTTACCATGTCATTGTACACAATTAGAGACATATTCAACCATCACTGTAACACTGTAAATCTGGTGGTCTTTTGTTTCTACTTCTGTTGTTCTTAGGTGCCACTGAAACTGTTCCAACTCCTAGGAAAAGAACATAGGATGGAATGAAACACTGCCCAGTCATGATCTATCCTTAAAGTTAATGTTATGTTTATACCCTTGATGCAGCCCCTGCACCAAGCCATCCATTTTCCTCTTTGTCACTGACCTTCTAACGTTACCAAGCATGATGTCTTCTTCCAGGGACCAGTCCCTCCTGATAATACGTCCAAAATATGTGAGATGAAGTCTTGTCCTCCTTCCTGGCTTCCAAGGAGTATTCCAGCTATCCTTTCAAGACGGATTTGTCCATTTTCCTTGAAGTACATTCTTTCCACCAGTAATCCAGCATGGTAATGATCTTCTTCACCAATAGCATCAATCAAATACATCAAGTCTTCCTTAGCCTTCCCTATTCATTGTTCCGTTTTCATATGTACCTGAAGTTATTAAAAGTTCCATGGTTTGGGTCAAGCCCATCTTGGTCTTTAAAGTGGCAGCTTTGCTTTGAAATATTATTAAGCCAATCTTTCACCGCAGACCTGCCCATTTCAATATGTCACCATTTGATTTCTTGACTGCTGCTACTCCCGTGGGCACTGACTGTGAATTCGAGTCAAATTAATTGTCTCTACTTACAGATAAGTCAATAGGTTCATGTTTTTCAACAAGTGTCTATTGAGTGCTTTCGCTGTGCCAGACACTGTACAGGATGCTGTCAAGTTCCCTTTTTTGTGGAGCTTACATTTTAGTAGGGAAGAGAAAGATGCAATAAATAAAAAGGGGGAAATGAAATCCCTGGATGATACAATGAATGACTAAAGGACTAAGCTGGTAACTGAATAGCTTGACAGCAGCTAGAGTTTTGGTTTTTTGTTTTATAAATGTTGATGTTTGTAGAGAAGTTTCAGGCCTTTTGTTCATAGGGTCACTATAAGCCGTGCTCAACTCCAAGGTGATCAATTCCAACAACAAAGAAAAAATAAAGCCAAATATGAGAATATGGAAATAAAGATTTCTTGTTCTAGCCCCACTAAATAAATGCTTCCCTGGATTCACTGTTTATTATTCTTGCTTATCTTATACACATACATCTCTCTGTCTCTAACTGCCTTTGAGCCAGAACCAACCCATAGCTGACCCTCCAGTGGGTTTTCAGAGACTGTAAATCACAAGAGAGGAGACTGCCAATGTCTCTCCCGCAGAGAAGTTGATGGATCTGAACTTCCTGCCTTTGGGTTCGAAACATAGTCCCTTAACACTAGGCAACTAGAGCTGCCATGTGTGTGTGTGTGTGTGTGTGTGTGTGTGTGTGTGTGTGTGTACTGCTGCCTATCAAGCCCTGTGTCATACAACAACAGACACCTATTCCCCTGCTTCCAGGTCTGTGTCAGCTATTCCTCATATATTTCATTCTGGGACTTGAAGCTAAAGGAGAATCTCCGAATGGACATAAATGTCTCATGCAGAAGGTCAAAAGACTCCATGAGAGAAAAGTCAAAGGTCTCACTCAGAACAGTAGCACTATCAGTTCTGCCCAAATATTTCATTGGCCAAAGGAAATCTCATTACCAAGTCCAACGTTACCAAGCTGTTACAGTCTTTATAATAAAAACAAGAAACTTCCCACAAACCCAACAAAACCACCAACAAACAGTTGTCACTGAGGCAATTCCAACTAATCATAATCCTATTTGTGTCCACATAGCACTGTTTCAATGGTTTTCAATGACTGTGATCTTTCAGAAATAGACCAAGAGACCTTTTTTCCTAAGGCAGCTCAGAAAGCTTTAATTGTACCACCAGTGGGGGGGGGGGAGGAAGAGGAGGAGGGAGCATCCATTGAACTAAAATAGAATCTATACAAAATCCATGGAATTGATTTACACACTTTCTAACTCTTTTTGTACAAATTGTACTGTGAAATCCTTCTGCGAATTTCTTCTCTCCCCCCACCCCCAAGCATTATGATTTTCAGACATACTCACACCTGCAAGTCAGGACATTTTCACTTTCATTGAATAAGTCCATCAACTTTCTAGTTCTCTCTCTCCTCTGATAGGTAACATTTCCTATTCTGGATGCCAGCATTGAAGACCATCAGTCTTCCTCTGTGATAGTGCTATTTATTGTGCTCTACAGCATGCTCGTTGCGATGGAATGACAGGAGATCAGTTCCTTTCCCATATATTTGATAGTCATATATCTAATTAGCTACACTAGATAGTCATAAACTCTTCTACAAAGGGGTTGTACGATTTGCATCCCAATCATCAGACTATGTAGTTGTTAGGCGCCATCAAGTCAGTTATGACTCTTGGCGACCCTACGAATAATGGATCTGAACTCTGCCCAATCCTGTGCCATCTTCATAATTTTTGTATATACTTAAGCCCCCTGGACAGGCCCTGTGTCACCCATCTTGTTGAGAGTCTTCTCTGTTTTGCTGACTCTCCACTTTTCGAAACATGATGTCTTTTTTTCCAAGGGCGGGCCCCTCCTGACAACGCACCCAAAGTATGTGAGATGAAGTTCCACCATTCTTGCCTTTAATGAGCACTCTGTTTTCACTTTCTCCGAGACATATTTATTTGTCCTTTTGGCAATCCATGGGATATTCAGTACTCTTCTCCAACACCATAGCTCAAGGCATCAATT
>NW_006399833.1:12604652-12608855 GCF_000299155.1 Elephantulus edwardii
TGATATTGCCTATTGGCCCAGTGGTGAGGACTTTTGTCTTGATGTTGAGATGTAATCCATACAGAAAGCTGTAGCTTTTTAATCTTCTGCAGCAAGCATTTCAAGTCCTCTTCACTCTCGGCAGGCAAAATTGTGCCATCTACACAATGCAGGTTGTTGATGAGTCTTCCTCTGGTCCCGACATCTCATTCGTTTTCATAGAGTTCAGTCTCTCAAATGATTTGCTCAGCACACAGACTGAATGCTGAGGTATGCAAAAAGGATACAGTCTGGATGCACACTCTACTTGATTTTAAACCATACAGTGTTCCCTTGCTCTGCTTGGACCACAGCTTCTTGGTGTAGGTATAGGTTTTTCACAAGCACAATTAAGTGTTCTGGGATTCTCATTCTTCTCAATGTTAGCCATAATTTCTTATGATCTACATGGTTGGATGCCTTTGCATAGCCAGTAAAACACAAATAGACATCCTTCTGATATTCTCTGCTTTCAGCCTAGATCCACCTGACATCAGCAATGATATCCCTCCTGCTATGACCTTTTACAAATTCAGCTTGAATTTCTAGAAGTTCTCTGGCAGTGGAATCTTCTAGCCATTTAAAAAATAATCTTCAGCAAAACTGTGCTTGTATGTTATATTAATGATACTGTTCATCAGAATATGGTGATTCCTCTTTCTCATTAGAAGGAAAGACAGGTGATCAACTTCTGAAAGGTGGCAGCCATTGAAAAGGCCATGAAGTACAGTTCTATTTGACACACAGTGGGGGCATCATTAGTTGGGATCATCTCAATGGCAACTGATTTTTTTTTCCACTTATTTTTAAATTTTAAATTTATTTCAATGAAAGTTTATAGAAACTTTGGATTTCCATTCATTCACTGTTGCACTTTTCTCCCTGCCCACTCCTCTCCTCCAGTTCATTATTTTCTTTGAAAAGTAAAAGAAAAAAATTCTTACACTGTTATTCAATCCCTTCCTCCAAGTCCACTCCACTATGCAGCCTTCGTTCTGGACTCCTATTATGACAATAATACCTAATCAGATATCCCTTTTAAACATTCCTCTTCCTCATCTGTTTCAATGCAGTATACATCATTTATCCCCTCCTTCTCTGTCTTCCCTCAACCCCAATGTCAGCCTCGTTTTACAACAGTGGCACTATGCAATATTTGTCCTTTTGTGACCAAGACACTTTACTCAGCATAATGTCCTCCAGGGTCACCCATTTTGTGTAATATTGCTTCTTTTTCAATGCTGCGTAGTATTCCATTGTGTGAATATACCACAGCTTCTCTATCCATTTGTTTGTTAATGGACACTTGGGTTGTTTCCAACACTTGTCTATTGTGAACAAAGCAGAAATAAACATAAGTGTGCATCTATCTGTTTGGGTGGAAGTTCTGGATTCTTTAGGGTATATTCCCAGTAGTGGAATTGCTGAGTAAAATGGTATTTCTATTTGCAACTTTTTGAGAAAGAGCCATACAGCCTTCCATAGTGGTTGCACCATTTTACACTCCCACCAACAGTGAATAAGCATTCCAGTTGTTCCACAACCTTGCCAGCATTTGTTGTTTGCTGCTCTGTTGAATTTTGCTATTCTAACTGGGGTGAGATGATATCTCATAGGATTTTTTTTGGCAACTGATTTTTTTAGTTGTATACTTGCAAAATGTCAGCATTTTATGGTAAGGAGTCACGTTTTCAATCCAAAGGCACATGCTTCGAATCCACCAGCTGCTCTGTGGGGGAAAAAAGATGGGTAGTCTCTTCTTATGATATTTACTGCCCCAGAAAACTCATTGAAAGGTCAACTCTGAGTTGCTTTTGACTTAATGGTACACAACAACAAACTAGTAACTATAAAATGGTTTAATTTTTTTTAGTTTTCATTTCCTTGAATTCTAATTCAGTTGAGCATCTTATCAAGTTTCTTCCGTATATAACTCAATCGTATCATTTACCTGTTCTTTTTCCCCCCTTAGTGTTTTGTTTTCCTTCTTGGTTTACAATCCTTTACATCTTCTTTACAGTAATTATAATCCTCTTCTATGCAGTAATTATAAGCCTTTAGATCTTCTATGCAGTAATTATGTGTTAATTATACCTCAACAATTTGCATTATTCAGGAGTAATGATGTCAGTTTGAGGACTAAGGTACATCTGATACAGGCGATAGTCTTTCCAATCACTTGCTATACATCTGAGAGCTGGACAGTGAATAAGGATTATAAAAAAATAATTGATGTCTTTGAGCTGTGGTATTAGAGAAGAGCACTGAACATCCCATGGATGGCCAAGACAACAAAGAGATACATCTTGGAGAAGGTGCAGCCAGAGTGTTCTTTGGAGGCAAGAATGATGCTTCACTCTACACACTTTGGGCATGTTGTTAGGAGGTGCTATTCCTTGGAGAGGGACATGATGCTGGAAAGGGAAGAGGGTGGAGGAGGGGAAGACCCTCAACCAGGTGGATTGACACTGTAACTGCTGCAATGGGCTCTTGTGTGTCTGGATTGTGAGGATGGTGCAGGACAGAACAGGGTTCAGATCTTTTGTTCATAGGGTCACTATGAGTCGTACTCATACAACAACAACAACATACCTTGACAAGTATCTTCTCTCAGGCTTATTCTTTCATTTTGTATATGCAATTGTTGACCAAAGGAAGATATTTTTTTTAATGTCAAAGGTATTTACTTTTTTTCTGTGCATCACTTGTTGATTGGAAGTGCACACTCCAGGATCCAGGCTGCTGTCATCTAGTACAATGCTCAGCACCATAAAGAAAGGAAAAGAGCTCTGGAAAGGCTCATGCTGGCAGCTAAACACTTCACTTTGAAAGTAGTAGATATCATTGCTCTTCACAACTCACTGTCCAGAGCTAGTCATGTAACCACTCCCAAATATAAGCAGCCCAGAAAAGACAATCACAAGTTATTATTTTTGAGCAAAAGTTCTTAAAACTTTAGTGCCGTCAAATGTATCACCCTGTGATTTGTTGCCTACATTTTTCATGTCATTTTTTAAAAAAATCTTTTTCTACCCTGGAATCATAAAAAGTCTATTCCTGTATTATCTTTTCAAAGTGTGAGCTTGAAAAAAATTCTCACATATAGGTCTTTAATCCACTTGGAACTGAGATGCTCACAAATGAGATTTGTTAAGAGATTTGATTTTGTTTTATTTTCCAAATAGATAATCTGTTCTCTGTACCATTTGTTGAGTAGTCTAGCCCTCGCTCATTGATTTATAACGCAACTTCTGCCATACATCTATTTCCTTATAATCATGAGTCTGTCTCTTAATCTTATTTTTTTCCTGTGTTATTAGGCTATTTGTTTATCCTTGTGTCAACAATATTTTTGTTAATCATTATAGTTTTGCATTAAATCTTGATATCTGCATATAAGTTCCAAGATTAGCATGTAAATTTATACTGCATAAAACAATACAGTGTTTACTGGTACTGCATTGAATCTTTATTCATTTGGAGAAAACAGACATATTTTAAGACATTAAGTCTTTTACTCATGAAACTTACTCTTCATCTGGAATTTTAACTTGCTCTTCAGTAGCATAATGCTTTGCAACTTTATCCACACCTTTTGTTAGATTTAACTTTAGAAAATTTATGCCTTTTGGTTGCTATTGTGACTGAAATATGTTTTATTACAGTCTCTACTGGGATATTTCCAAGACAAAATAACACATTCTTACCTTCTTTCTTGACTTGAATGAGAATCTTTCCAAAATGTCATCATTTAGTATGACATTTGCTGAAGGCTTTATAGGTACATTATAAGGTTAGAATGTCCCTTTTTAGTCCCAGCTTACTCTAACACACTTTGTCAAGGGTGAATATCTTAGGATTGATAGGAGTAGAGATAAGAGATGTGGACAGATAAGGTAAAATTGATGGAACTTGCACAAAAATTGTATGTGAAGGCTAAAGTAAGGGAAAGAATAGGAGATTACTCCAAAAATTATAACAAGAGCATATATATGTGGAGAAGATAGAGAAGACTGATAATTTCCTTAGTACCTTTTACACAGGTTAAATAACCTGTTGTCATTACGTGCCATCAAGTCGCCTGAGACTCATAGTGACCCTATGTAAAGCAACTCTGAAGCCAACTCTGTCCTGACACACGAATCCCCATTGCCTTAGTCCCTGTATCAATCCATCTCATCTGGG
>NW_006399833.1:12609285-12610566 GCF_000299155.1 Elephantulus edwardii
TTACCTCTGTACAGCAATGCACAGACCAGTGCTATACCACCTAGAAGAATCTTTGACAGGAAAACAATTGAACCAGACCTGAGGTATAGATATTGATATATGAGATTATCTGGTGAAGTTCTGTAAATAAAAGATAATCAAGTACCCTGGAGCATTTTAACATTATGAGATATGACAGAGGCAGAAGATCCAGGCAAGGATGAGATTGGGCACCCAAGGAAGTAGGAGAGAACCAGATAAGTATAATATATTGCCATTTATTTACTAAAGTGGGGGTAACTATGCAAGGAAAGGGTAGGGAGGATTTGAATTTTGCTTGTGCACATGTAGAATGTGTCAAGCCCATTAGATATCCCTGTAGTGACTCGAAATAAGTAATCAGACATAATGAATTTGGAGTTCAAAGACAAAGTCTGATCTGGAGACACCAATTTGGGAGTCAAGGGTATTTAAGTTAGTGGTTTTCAATCTTCATGACTTGTTTTTTGTTGTGGTTTTTTTTTTCTTTTAAATCATGTCTGCAGGCCTCACATTTAAAGTTAAAATGAAAAACTGTTGCTTTCAAGTCAATTCCAATACACGGCAACTCCATGTATATCATGATAGAATTATGTTTAAACAGGCATTTCAACGACTGATTTTATGGAAGAAGTTTGCCAGGCTTCTCTTCTGTGCAGCCACTCAGTGGTTGCAAACGTCCCAACTTTCCATTACCATCTAAGTTTCTTAAACTATTTGTACGATGCAAAGACTTAAGGTCCTACACTAGACCAATTAAATTAGAACTTCTAGACGTGGGTGTAAGCACTGGCATATTTTTAACATCTTTCCTTGATTCTGAACAGAAGATTTCAAAAGCCAGCTTGAGAGGATGAAGTATTATTACAAAATGTACATGGACAACCAAAACATCTGGGTTTTCTCAAGCTGAGAGAACAGAAGAACAGATTCAAGCCTTGATTGGCACTTCTAAAGGTTTCTATGGGAAAAATATTAAGCTACATAAGAAGGAAAGAACTGTTTAAAAGGAATATATGATTAGGCATTATTTGGATGACAACAATCCAGAATAAGAAGTCCATAGCAAAGTGGACTCAGGGAAGGGTGGGAGGAAGGACGAAAATTATGCAACAATGAATGATTTTTTTTTTAAAGCAAACTGGGGGTAGGGAGAATAATGTACAATAATGAATGAATTAAAAATCCAACTTCTCTGTAAACTTTCATTAAAATCACAATTTTTAAAAACAGGTCTTTAGAGAGGGACATCATGCTTGGGAG
>NW_006399833.1:12611802-12621303 GCF_000299155.1 Elephantulus edwardii
AGTAGAGGCATTGTACGAACAGGAGCCAACACGGGGGGGGTGGGGGGGGGGGGTGGGGTGGTGTCGCTTTGTTGAGAAAAAGCATCAGCTGCTCTTGATAACCCCGACTCTCCAATGTAATGTGCTCTGGAGCCTCCTTTCAGGAGAGGAAAGAAGGAGCATTTGTTCCCCTTCTACTTCTGCCTTCTTCCTAATGTATCAGCGACCTTATAATGAAAATCTAAATCATTTGTGTGCACACATAGCAACTGTTTATTTGCTGTTAGCTTTGAGGTCTCAGTAGGGGTTTGATGCATTTAGCAAAAAGATCAACCCGGGGAGAGACTAATCTCATAAGTGGAGGAGAAGGACATTGAAGTGGTAAATGCATCTTGCCACATCTGAAGGAGAGGCGGCTCTTAAACCAACTGACAAAGGGCAGAGATGACTCTTTGGAAGGGCCCTACCTCCTATCTGTTAAGAAAGCTTTCCTGGACCTGGCTGGAGATTAATTGTGAGTTCTAGAAATAGCACACTTTTCCCCTCAAGCCACCAAGTGGGATGCCTTTCATCCTCTACAAAATGCATTTTACTGTTAGTTTTTCTTGATCCCTCGTTCCCTCCCCACCCCACCCCTACTGACAGGTTACCTTGGGACCAAATACAATCTCCAAGTTTCTCTACATCTGTATTTGAAAGAAAGTGAAACCAAGACTCTGAAAGAAGGGTCTTTTCAGAGTGAAGGGACTGGACCACTCTCTAAATGCAGCTACTGACAATTTACAAAGCCTCTGCTTTCCTGGATTATCTAAGATTTTCACTCAGCTGAAACATCATTTCATCATTTTTTTTAAGTTTTTTCTTTCTACATTTTTTTTAAAAAATTTCAAACCAGGTGAACTATTCTATAAAACATGAAAAAAGCAAGGAAGTGTTCAATGCTGAAGGGCCTGGGCCTGGGGTGAGGGCAGGAGGGGCTTTGACCTCTCAGTTGGAAGCTGCGGTTCCCTGGGTTAGTGCTAAGGAGTTACAGTTAGGTTAATGGAGCCAGGGTCCAGAGCCTCTGGGGGAGGCCTCAGTGAGGTCGGCAGTTATCTGGAACAACCCTTGGAGCCCAGTTCTGTGGAGCGCAGGGCAGGGGTGCTGTCTCCTCACAGGCACTGCCAGCAGAGGGAAGGGTGTCAACATGCAGATACACTCAAGGCACAGAATCACTGGAGGGTGGGGGAGTGGGTGGGTGCTGGTCAGGACCTGACAGTTTAAAATAGTTTTTCTTTAAAAAGGGTTTTTGTGGGGTTTTTTTTGGTAGTTGTTTGTTTTCATGTCTTTTCTCTTTTTTTAATATATTTTATGAATTAATTTTAATGAAAGTTTATAGAGACTTAGGATTTCCAGTCATTCACTGTTGCACTTATCTCCCTACCCACCCTCTCTCCCCAATTCACTCTTCTCCTTGAAAAGTAAAAGAAAAACTCTTTCATAGTTATGCAATCCCTCCCGCCCCAAGTTCACTCCACTCCATTATGCAGCCTTCACTCTGGACTTCTGTAATGACAAGAATACCCATTCATATGTCCCTTTTAAACAGTTCTCTCCCTCATCTGTTTCAATACAATATTCATAATTCCTCCCCTCCTTTTCTGTCTTCCCTCAACCCTGATGTCAGTCCCATTTTACAACAGTGGTCCTATGCAATATTTGTCCTTTTGTTACTGAGATATTTCACTCAGCATAATGTGCTCTAGGGTCATAAATTTTGCATAATATTTCATCAAGGATGCCTTGGGGAGAATATGAAACGATCCAGGAAGTATTAAAAGAAGATGGAAAGAATATACTGAGTCACTGTATCAAACAGAATTGGCAGACACAGAAGAATTTCATGAAACAACATATGAGCAAGAGCCTATGGTGATGAAAGTAGTTCAGGCTGCTTTGAAGGAAATGGCAAAAAATAAGGCTCCAGGAGTAGATGGTATACCAATTGACATATTTCATTTAACAGGTGCTTCCATGGACGTGCTCACCAAGTTCTGCCAAGAAATCTGGAGAACAACCACTTGGCCAACTGACTGGAAGAGATCTATATTTGTACCCATCCCAAAGAAAGGTGGCCCAACAGAGTGTGGAAACTATAGAACAGTATCATTGATTTTACATGCAAGCAAGATTCTACTGAAGATTATCCCAAAACGACTGGAACAGCACATCAGCAGAGAACTGCCAGAAGTCCAGGCTGGGTTTAGAAGGAGTCGTGGTGCTAGGGATATTGTAGGTAAGGTTAGATGGATCTTAGCTGAAAACAGGAAATACCAGAGGAATATCTGTGTTTCATTGACTATTAAAAAGCATTTGACTGTGTGGATCATAAACTGTGGCTGACTCTGAGAAGAATGGAAATCTCAGAACACTTGATCGTGCTAATGAGAAACCTATACTTGAATCAAGAGGCAGTTGTCAGAACAGAGCAAGGAAACACTGCATTGTTCAAAATTAGGAAGGGCGTATGCCAGGGATGTGTCCTGTCTCCATACCTTTTCAACCTGTATGCAAAACAGATTATCCAGGAGGCTGGGCTGTATGAGGAGAAATGTGGGGTCAAGATTGGTGGACAATTTATCAACAATCTGCGTTATGCAGATGACACTACCTTGCTTGCTGAAACTGAGGAGGACCTGAAGCACTTGCTGCAGAGGGTCAAGGACTGCAGCCTCCAATATGGATTGAGGCTCAATGTTAAGAAGACAAAGATTCTCACCACTGGGCCAATTGACAGTATCAGGATGGACTGAGATTGAGAGATTGAGATTGTTCACAGCTTTAGTTTGCTTGGCTCCACAGTCAACACTCTTGGCACCAGTAGCCAGAAAATTAAAAGATGTATTGCGATAGGAAAGTCTGCTGTTAGCGACCTCTCCAAAGTACTGAAGAGCAATGGTGTCACTCTGGAGACTAAGGTGCGTCTGATACAGGCCATGGTCTTTGCAAGCACTTGTTATGCATCAGAGAGTTGGACAATGACCAAGGAGGATAGAAGGAGAATTGATGCCTTTGAGCTGTGGTGCTGGAGAAGAGTATTGAGGGTACCATGGGCTGCTAGGAAAATAGATTCATCCTGGAAAGGGTTAAACCGGGTGGCTTCTTGGAGGCAAGGATTCTAAGGCTCCATCTAACATACGCTGGACACGTGGGAAGGAAAGACCGCACCTTGGAGAGGGACATCATGCTTGGGAGGGTGGAGGGACAGTGCAGGAGGGTAAGGCCCTCTATGAGTTGGATTGATTCAGTGACTGGCATAATTGTGATAGGTGTATTATAGACGGTGTGATCAGCATAGGACAGAGCAGAATTTAGGGCTGTTGTACATAGGTTCGCTATGAGTCAAAAGCGACTCGATGGCACATAACTACAACCACCATCACCACCACCACCACCACTACCACCTTGTTTTTCAGTGCTGCACAGTATTCCATTGTGTGAATATACCAGAGCTTCTCTATCCATTTTGTTTGTTGATGGGCACCTGGGTTGTTTCCAGCTCTTTGCTATTGTGAACAAAGCCAAAATAAACATGGGTGTACATATATCTACTTGGGTGGCAGTTATGGTTTCTTTGGGGTATATTCCCAGTAGTGAAATTGCTGGGACAAATGATATTTCTATTTGCAACTTTTTGAGAAAGCATCATACAACCTTCCATAGTGATTGTACCATTTTACACTCCTACCAACAGTGAATAATGGTTCCAGGTTTTCCGCAACCTCGCCAGCATTTGATGTTTGCTGCTTTGTTGAATTTTTCTATTCTTACTGGGGTGAAATGATATCTCATAGTTGTTTTGAGCTTTAGTTTTGTTGGGTTTTTTTAAACTACGAGAACAAGGAGGGGGACTGTGGTCTCCAGCACTGGTGACATCTCACAGTTCTTGTGCTTTATTCCTTTGGTGCCTCCAAGCAATTGGGGTTGGGAGGGACAGACAGAAGGCTCCCTGTAAACATCTGGATTTGAACTGGGTTGGAAGGCTGGTATTGAGCCAAGTCAGAGGTCCCAGACTGGAGAAGTGGGTGCCCTTCCAGCTACAGGCTCTGAGAGACTCAAGCATAGGCTCCCACCTCACCATTATTCTTGCAGAGACTGGAAAACCTCTGTTCATGAGCCAGAGCTCACCCTTCTTGTTTGAAGCACATGTGCCTGAAAAGGGGGACAGCACTGACTGGCAGCCACCAGCAGTCAGACGTGAATGGAAGAAGCTGCAACCCAGCAGGCAGAGACAGTGAAGGGTAACAGAAGGGAGAGAACAGCGAAGTAACTAACCACGGGCAGCTTATCAAGGACTACTCCAAGTGTAGGGATTTTCATCATCTAGATTGGCAATTGTAAAAAAAAAAAAAAGAAAAAAGAAATGGAACACATGAACATCGACATACTAGGCTTTAATGAGATGAGATGGGCCAGCTTTGGCCACTTTGAATCAGACAATCATATGGTATACTATGCTGGAAATGAAATTAGAAAAACAGTGTTGTATTCATAGTAAAAAGAGTCAATTTCAGGTTCCATCTTAAATACGATGTTGTGAGTGATAGGATATTATCCATGTGCCTATAAGGAAGATCTGTTAATACAACTATTATTAAAATATATGCTCCTACATCCAGAGCCAAAGAGGAAGAAACTGGGATTTATTTTTCTTTTTATTCAAATCTTGCAGTCTGAAACTGTCCAAACATGCAATCAAGATGCATTCATGGTATTTGGTGACTGGAATGCAAAAGTGGGAAACAGTGAACAAGGTATAGGAGTTGGAAAATATGAGCTCGGTGATAGAAATGAAGCTGGAAAGAGAAAGATTGAATTTTGTATTTTCAATTATTTATTCATTTTAAAATCTTCTTTAAAAGAGACAAACAACGACTTTACACATGGATCTCACCTGATTGGCTGCACAGCAATCAGATTGACTACATCTGTGTAAGAAATCATTGGAGCAGCTCAATATCGGCAGTCAAAACTAGGCTAGGCACAGACTGTGGTTCAGACCATCAATTACTCATATGCAAGTTTAAATTGATGCAGAAGAAAATGAAAGTAAGTCCACAAGAACCAAGATATGATCTCGAATGTATTTCATCTGAATTTCAAGATCCCTTTGGTATTAGCAATCAGAAAATCAGGAGACGTATGGCATTGGGAAAGCCTGCAGTTAGGAACCTCTGCAAATTTCTGATGAGTAATAATGTCAGTTTGAGGACTAAGGTCATCTGATTCAGGTTATAGTCATTCCAATCACTTACCATGCATCTGAGAGCTGGACAATGACTAGGGATGACAGAAGAATTGATACCTTTGAGCTATGGTGTTGGAAAAGAGCACTGAACATCTCATGGACAGCCAAGAGAACAAACATATCCTGAAGCGAGTGCAGCTGGAGTGCTCTTTGGAGGCAAGAATAATCAGTCTTCACCTCGCATCCTTTGGGCATGTGGCTAGGAGAGGCTATTCCTTGGAGAGGGACATGATGTTGGGAAGGGTGGAGGGTTGACGAAGAAGAGGAAGACCCTCTACCAGGTGGACGGACACGATGGCTGACACAATAGGCTCTAGTGTGTCAGGAAGTGTGAGGATGGCACAGGACAGGACAGGGTTCAGATCCACTGTTCACAGGGTCGCTAGGAGTTATACTTGATTCGGTGGCACCTGACAACTACAACAGGTTCAATAACAAACTAACCAGGCAGTTACTGCACAGCTAGCATTCTTTTGTTAAAGGAAAAACCAGCTAAATGGGGTTGTAAGACATTCTTAGGCAACTGGGTTTCGTAGTTCCCCTTGGACACCTTGAGAAAGGGCCTGTGGTAGAGAACACACTCGTCCTGCATACGTAGGCACGCAGCATGACAACAAACCACCATCTCTGAGATCCTCATGTCTCTCATCCAGCCTTTCCCTCAGGCTAGAGGCTCCCCCGCCCTTTTTTTCCATCAGAGGAGCAGGACTTACCTTCTAGGAGCCTGCTTCAGGCCCCTAAAAAGGAGAAGCAAAACAGCCTCATCAGACATCTATATACACATAAGGCTTGGGAGAAAAGAAACAGGAACAGGATTTAAATTCGAATTGAACATGGGACTTTGAATAAAAACCCCTGCAAGCTTAGTTTCTTCACAGACAAAAAAAAATTCTCTTTTAAAATCCTGTCTCCTTTTCCTAGAAAAGGGAAGAAGATATGCTAACTAATTTCTGTGTTCTGCAAGGTGCCAGTCATTGGAAGGTTGCAATTTTAAAAATAAGATTCAAATTAACCCCCTCCCTGCTCAATCTCTCTCTAGGGAAGAATGGTTGCTAAGTGGGTTTAGAAACAAAGTCTGCACTTCTAGGTGTAGGTGAGAATTGTGTCAGGGGCAAAGACTACTCACTGGGCTGGTCTTTTCTATTTTCTCCTTCTTGTTGGACAGTGACTAGGGATGATAGAAAGAGAACTGATGCCTTTGAGCTGTGGTGCTGGAGAAGAGTGTTGAATATACCATGGACTCCTAGGAGAACAAACAGGTTTGTCCTAGAGAGAGTGAAACCGGAATGCTCCTTGAAGGCAAGGATTCTGAAGCTCCATCTGACATACTTTGGGCATGTTGCAAGGAGGGACTGGTCCTTGGAGAGGGACGTCATACTTGGGAGGGTGGATGAACAGTCCAGGAGAGGAAGACCCTCTATGAGGTGGATTGATTCTGTGAGTGGAGTGGTGGGAATGAGTGTGTCGGAGACGGCGAGGTTGGCACAGGATAGGACGGCATTTCGGGCTCTTGTACATAGGGTCACTATGAGTCACAAGTGACTCGATGGCACATAACAACAACAACAATGTCCTCAAGATGCATTCTCTGCCCTTTCCTGTCATGCTCTGTCAAAGGAGGCTGACCTCAGTGGACTGTACCAACAGGCTTTCTTGCCAACTGGTGCTAGACTGGGTCTCATCACCGGTGGGCCATTGGCAGGAACACAGAGAGAGGGAAGAGAACAAGATAGACATTTATTCCCTTGTCTCTCTCCCTGCTGGGTTGCATGTAATCAGAGAGTGCATTCTGCTATCTAAACCCATAGCTTTCCTCAAGTATCCTTTCACACAGTGCTACAGCTCCTGCTGAGCTCCAAGTACACGATTTCCTTCCTGTTGCCCCTCAGTTATAGGAGTGGTAACTCTCTATTCTTGATAGTCTATTCATCTTGGAGAGGATTAAACCAAGCTACTCCTTGGAGGCAAGGATTCTGGGGCTTCGTCTGACATACTTTGGACATGTTGCCAGGAGGGACGGGTCCTTGGAGAGGGACATCATGCTTGGGAGGGTGGAGGGACAGCGCAGGAGGGGAAGACCCTCTATGAGATGGAGTGATTCAGTGACTGGGGTAATCGGGATGAGCGAGTCAGAGGCGGTGCGGTTGGCGCAGGATAGAGCAGGGTTTAGGGCTGTTGTGCATAGGGTCGCTATGAGTCGGAAACGACTCGACGGCACATAACAACAACAACAACAACATGTCTCACCATCACTTGTAGTTTCCCTTACCCTGCCTAAGTTGAAAAACCAGACAAAAAATTCTCTCTGCCAACAAATCAGGACAGATAGCTGACCCTCTAGCAAGTGTTCACAGGCTGTAATTGCATGGCAGGAAATTGTCCATCTTTCTCCCTTGGAAACCTTGGTGAATTGAAACCACTCGCCTTTGGGTTGGTAGCATAGATCCCGAACCAGTAGGCAACCTGAGCTGGTTGCTGCAACTTTGAGTCTAATTCATGGCAACCCCACCGGTTATAGATTTGAACTGTTCCATCGTTTTCTTCACTATAAACTTTAAGGAAGCAGATCACCAGGCCTTTTTTTCTGCAGTACTACTGAGTGGGTTCAAACCAATAACCTTTAGGATAACGGCTGAGTGCAAACCGTTTGTATCACCCAGAGACTTTAGGGCCAGCGTAGGAATGTTGCATTTCTCTCAGCCTGCCTCCACCACCATAAATAGTCTCTTCATTAAGCTCAGCTCAGCTAAACCCCTTGAGCGCACCATCTGTTCCCTGACAGGACCTTGACTGGTACACTCATTTCCATAAATTCCATCCCACAAAATTCCCAGAAGGTTCTCTAGCCTGAGAACAGTGATCGCCTTATCCCATTGCCTTTCCTAAGTGCATGACATATTCTCCATCATGCACTGACATCTCTTGACTTAAGGTTACACTACTGTGTCTACATAACAATGAAAATGAAGTTGGGCCAGTTCCTTTTGTTTTCACCTAGTCTTAGTCATCTTTCTTGCAAAAAGGGAGTGCTATCAACTCAACTCTGTTCTTTCTCTTCTGAAACACGAGGGAGCTCTGGTGGCCTAGTGGTAAGGAGTTGTGCTGGCAACCCAAAGGTACACGATTCGAAACCGCCAACTGCTCAGAGAGAGAGAGATGGCCCGTCTCCTCCCATGCAATTCACTGCCACTGAAAATCAGCTGGAGGGTCAGCTATGAATCGGTTCCATCTCTGTGGTACACAGCAGTGAAACACATCCCCATTCTACCTGACTTTAAACTCTCTTTATCTCATTTTCTAATCCTTGGCCTACATCCTATCATCAGCCGCACACTATTTTCCTTCCTCTTGTAGTGTTATATCAGAGTGGTTGGTTAAAACTTTGGGCTCTCCTTCACCTCCACATATTCATTTCACCTTAAGACCTAAAAGGATCTACTTCCTAAATATCTTCTTTCAAAGTCATCCTATCGGTTCTAGTCCCATAAACTTTAGTGCAGGTTTTCATATTCTTCCCTCCACTTAAATGACTGAAATACCTCTACTCTATCCTTAGGCTCTTTTACTCACTTCACTTAACCCAAGCATGTACATGTTTATATTACTTTCCTTTCAATGCACCTCCTTTAGGATAATATCTAAACTCCTTGTCCTGGCTTAGAAAGTGTCACAGGACCGAGCTACTACTTCTCTTTTCTTCTTGAGCTTTTGTTATTTCCCACTTTACACACTTATGTGTCATTTTCTTTTAAAAAAATTATTTTATTACTTTTTGTGTGTGTACTGTCTAATCAGATCAGACTGGTAAAGGAGGAAATTGCCCCTCCTTCTCCAGCAGAGCATCTGGTGGATTTGAACCGCGTGCCTCTGGGATTGTGGTACAGCTTCTTGCCACTAGGCCACCAGGGCTCCCAATAAATTATGTAGGAGGAGATTCTCGTCTTTCTCCTGCAGAGCAGCTGGTACATTTGAACTGCCTGTCTTTGCATTGGCAGCACAATTCCTCCTCATCAGGCCACCAGAAAGCTCTCATTTTCTTTATTTCTAAAACTTTTCTTTTCATTGGGATTTTTATGACAGCTTTCAGAATTATGGATCTAGAAATTACTTTTTTTACTATAAAGGCAACCCCATTTTTCTTTGTCTTTTCATCTCCAGAGTAATATATCATATGATCATCTGACTCAAAATGCCGCATGCCAGTCCATCTCATCTCTCCAATGCCTAATATGTCA
>NW_006399833.1:12624518-12641490 GCF_000299155.1 Elephantulus edwardii
AAGACCCTCTATGAGATGGATTGATTCGGTGACTGGGGTAATCGGGATGGGTGTGTCAGAGGCGGTGCGGTTGGCGCAGGATAGAGCAGGGTTTAGGGCTATTGTGCATAGGGTCACTATGAGTCGCAAATGACTCGACGGCACATAACAACAACAACATTCAGAATTATGTGTCATTTCCATGGTTATATCATGCTTTTTCCGCATCTTCACATCTTTGTTTTTTGCTGTACTGTGCTCTAGCGCTCTCTTCATTTCGGTCAACAAACTCCCTTTACTCACCTCTCAGATTTGTATTAGACATCATCTTTTACAGGAAGCTTTCCCATGAGGTCCTTTACCCTTATCTAGTATGAATGGCCCTTCTGTGTGGGTTGTTTCCCCCTCCTCTTCCTATTCCTTGTACTTAGACTGTTTGACAATCAGTTATGTACATATCTATCCATACTCTCCCCCAGTAACTCTATCATGGTGGGAAACTGAATCTTTATCTTTTCATCGTTTCTCTTAGAACCAAATGTAGTGTGTGCAGTAAGATGCTCTGGAAATGTTTGTTGAATGAATAAATGAACGGATGAACACATGAATGGAGTAGACTCTTGAATTCACTTACCTATGTGAAGTCAATATACAGACCCTCACCCTTGTCAGCATGGCATATAACTCACGAAGCCAGTTTGCTCCCTCTAGGCAGGGCTGTACCCAAACTATCCTGAAATGATTAAGAATAGAAACAGATGAACTGGCTTTTTGAGTCATAGACCCTCTCCAGTCCTTAAAAACTGCAGTTCTGGAACAATAGAGCTGGCCTGAATTAATTGCTGGGCGGGGGGAGGGATTGAAACACACACACACACACACACACACACACACACACACACCCCACCCGCCAAGAGACACCAAGTTCTTCTACACCATCCGTCAGCCTTTAGCACAGATGGGATGGAGGCCAGGCCTAAAAATACACCAGCCCTAGGTGACATCAGAGCCGTGTTCGCTCATGTCTAACTTACCCCAGATGGAGGGGAAAGCATTTGACAAGCAGCCTTTGAAACAGAGAAACTCATCTCATGCTAGGAATGACTACAGGGACAAGAGGCCACTGCAGATTTCCCAGTCAATAGAAATGAATTCTGAGAGAAATTTCAATAAGGAGCCGGCATCCTTATCCTCATCATCGTGAATTCATGTTTATTAAGTGTCCAGCAAATGCTAGTCTCTGCTCAGAGTATTTGATAAACACCACTTATACACCTATAAGGGACTAGGAAATGCCTGTAATTTCGTTCTTGTGCCAGCTACCCAGTTAGAACACAAAACAAATGTTTAGGACTATTCTAAGGTACAAGGTTGGCGAGGGTTCATGCTGTATTCAAGCATCCTTGATTAGTGGTTTTCTCCATTAAGAATCTGATACCCTCCCTCTAAATATCCCCCCACTACTGACGAGGAAGAAGAACACGAGAAAAAGCACAAGGTCACAACAATTGGAGCTGGAGGACTCCACAAATATTTTGGAGTGGCAGGGACCAGCCTTGTCCATCTTCTGGACCTTTGCTGTACAATTATTCTAATCTATGATATAAGCTTTGGGGCTAAGTGGTAGACTTCAGTTACAGAACCCTGAAGAGCTGCATTCTCTTTATATTTGCATGAAGGAATGCTGTGCAACTTGGGAGCTGGGGGGCACCCACCAACGGGGACACACATGGAAGAGGAATTTAGTAAACAACCACCGGTCTATTGGCTTGTAAGAATGAATGATAGGTGAATGGAAAAGCATGCAAGCACTAGGTTACCCTATTGACAGATAGGTGATATAACTGGTCTTTTCCCGCCCTTTTCCCATCATCTCCACTTTCCTGCTCAAGCTCAAGGCTTGAGGCAGTGATCAAGCTCCAGGGCATAAGAATTGGTGTTCCTCATGATGCTCTCCACCAGCATGACTGGCTTGGGGTTTCTTCCAGCAAAGCAAGAAAGCCAAGTGCAGATCAACATGGCTGCGGCTGCTCCACCTCCGGCGCAGTAATAGGCCCACCCAAGCTGACAGGTACCTGAGGAAACAGAAACAGGGGTAAACATGAAGGTTAGCTTATCTTCTCATATTCTCTTTGGGTTATGAGGCTTAAGGTGAAAACAGGAAACAGTGAATGCAATGGAGCATCCCATTTCCTTTCTTCCTGGTCCACTGCTTTGAAAAAGGTAAAAAATTTTCTACAACAGTGACACCATGCAGTATTTGTCCTTTTGTGACTCAGATACTTCACTCAGCATAATGTCCTCCAGGGTCACCCATTTTGAATAATATTGCATGAGTTCCTTGTTTTTCAATACAGCGTAGTATTCCGTTGTGTGAATATACCATAGCTTCTCTATCCATTCGTTTATTGATGGGCACTTAGGTTATTTCCAGCTCCTTGCTATTGTGAACAAAGCCACCACCAGGGTTGGGGTAAGATTGAGAAAAACTGGATATATTATGTATTCTGAATTGAAACAGATAAGGGAGAGAACAGTTTAAAAGTGATATATGGTAGCATATTATGATTATCACAGGAATCCAGAATTAAGGTTGCCTAGTGGAGTGCTGGGGGGGGCAGGGGCGGGGTCGGAGGGGTTGTATATCAAAAAAGTTTATCTTTTGCTTTTCAAAGAGAGGAGTGAACTGGGAAGGAGCAGGGGTAGAGAAAAAGTACAACAATGAATGAATGGAAATCCAATATGTCTGTAAATGTTCATTAAAATAATTAAAAATAAAATGTTTTTAAAAAGAAAAAGGTCTAAAATTGTAATCTCCTATTCTGGTAGAATCCTGGGGGAAGGGGTGGCCGTGCTGCTAACAACGCTAAAGACAAGAATGACATTATAAGGTGTCAAACACCGTGCTGAGCTCGTTGCACGTATACTGATCATTACAGCCACCATGTGAACTAGGTATTAATTATCCCTGTTTTACAAAAGATGAGGCAACTGAGAGACCAACTGTTGTGTGTCACTGAGTCAAAACTGACTCACAGCTGACCTTCTAGTGGGTTTTCAGAGGCAGTAAATGGCATAGAAGAGACTGTCCATCCTTCTCGCACAAAGCACCTGGTGGAATTGAACTGTGTGCAATGGGTGGGTAGTATAACTTCTCACCACTAGGAAACGGTAGGATCGGGACACGTAAAATGGAACAACCATTCTGGAAGGCAGTTTGGCACTTCCTCAAAAAGCTGGACATAGAAATTCCATATGACCCAGCTATTCCATTGCTTGGAATATAGCCTGACAGTATGAGAACTGAGGCATAAACTGAGATTTGTACACCAATGTTCATAGCAGCATTACTCATCATCACAAGAACATGGAAAGAGCCCAAATGTCCAACCACAAGTGAGTGTATTGAGAAATTATGGTACATTCACACAGTGGAATACTATGCAGCACACAGGAGCAATAACTTTGTAAATTATTACCTGACTTGGGATGGACTGGAAAGCAGTATGCTGAGTGAACTGACTCAGTCCCATAAGGATAAATATTGTATAAAACCATTATTGTAGAATGAGTACAAGGATCCAAGTGGGGTGGGAGAGGCTGGAAGCAGAAGAATGTGGACGTGCAGGGGATTGATCAATGGAGTTGTACAATTTGTTAGGTGAAGGGGTGAGAGAAATTGAAAGAATTTGTTCTTGAAAACAATGTATCTGAATTTTGTAAATAAATTAGCAGAAAATAAAAAATAAAAAAAACCAAACCCAACCCAAGAAAAACCCTCCATGCTCCTAACGACAATGATAGAGTACAGTGCAGGCTGCTTTCAAAGAGACATATCCTTCATTACCAGATTTCACAAACAAGCTCAAATCCTTTGCCTCCACATGTCTCTATCCTAACTTGACCTTTCAACTCCCAGGGAGAAAAATACGCACTGGAATCAATGCTAAGCTTCTAAGTTAGGGTAGGATAGTTCGTTTCAGAGGAATAATGGGAAAGGCCATCTGCTTGGAAACATCCTCCCCAACACTTGTAATTCTGTCAGAGGTCGATTCCTCACTCTGAAAGACTTACGGTTTTCCAGTGTGCCCTCAGGATTCCTGGTGGCGCTGTGCTTAAGCACTGGACTGCTAAGCAAAAGGGCAGCTTTTCAAACCCACCAGAAAGATGAGGCATTCTGCTCCCTATAAATGATAACCTTAGAAACCCTTGGGGCACATGTACTCTCTCCTACAGGGTTGCTAGGAATCAGTATCAGCCCAGGAGCAGTAGATAGTGAGTAGGGTACCCTCAGAAAGCAAAAGAGTCCAGGGAAAGAAGAAGAGCTATTATTGTAAAGGGCATCTGGGTAACTGAGCTCAATCATGTGACTCGGCTACCATAACCTAGGAAATTGGACTGTTGTTGTTGGTTGTTGTTGGGTGTCGCTGAGTCAAAACTGATCCACGGCTGACCCTCCAGCAGGTTTTCAGAGGCAGTAAAATGACACAGGAGGAAACTGCCCATCCTTCTCCCACGGTGCAGCTGGTGGACTCGAACCGTGTGCCTTTGATATTGCTGTGGAGCTGCTTACCACTAGGCCACCAGAACTCCCAGTAATGCAAAATTGCAAAAGCGTCTTGAGAAAATAAGTAGGCTGGCACCTTCACTCATCTCACTGTCCTGTGGAAAGCTTACAAGTGAGGCTACTAAGACTGATCTCTATGACAATTCACCTTTTAAAAAGCCTAACTTTAGGGAGTTCTGTTGACTCAGTGGTAAGGACTTGTGCAATGGCTTCCAACTTAAGACTGCTCTGCTTTCTCATTCAGGCCAGTTTACTGTAATCCAAATTTTCTGCCTCAGAAAAAAATCTTTCTACTACATAGTCATCACTCATGCTAGCTCCCCTTCCAGAAACACTTTCTATTTGTTAGTCACTAATTCATATTGGCCTCAGAACACTATTCAAGACCCAGCACTTTCAGAAAGACTTGCCTGATTATCTCTCCTGGGCTCAAGTCACCTTAACCAAGTAGTCCTACAATAATTCATCTCTACACCCTCGTTACAGCTGTACCTGTGGATGAAACACTGAGAGGAAAAGTTTGTGTTTCACATTTTTAAAATCTGCTTTTTCCAGATTGTTGGTTCAACCATGTGGATACATTTGTCCTTTTTTTATTTTTTTTTTTAAACCTCTCAGAGTGTTCTGCCAACAGTCAGCATAGATTAGACTAACAATACTTCAGAGTTGGGTACATTTTCAATCCTCAACACCCAAAATTGTGGCCTACTAAGTTCTAAATCAAAGTTTTTAAGCCAGCTAAAATCACATTCTATTTGTTTCTGGACTGTTCCATAGACCTTCTCACATATATTTTGTTTCTTCTTCACAAAATGCTTCCTACATTTGGATGCACCTACTATCTGGCCATGTTCAATCTTCAAATAATTCATTAAAACCTTTCCTGGTTTCCTGAAATCACAGGACCTCATCTGTGGCTCTCATAGCACCTCATGCGTTTCCTTCTTATACTTCGAACAAAGGAAAATGTGAACAAATCCTTTACCCCCTTTTGGAGCAAAAGTCAAGTCATACTTCATCAGAGGAGATACTGGGACGGTCAGATAACTTCCAGAAATCCTGTGTCTGCATTAAAATTTATGGTGAGCACTTGAGTATAATGGCTATATAAGCAAGATAACCCTCAGAAAGAAAGGAGCGCAGATTTGAAGGAGAGGCCTCCTTAACTGGAACTATTTAGCTAAGTGACCACAACAGGAAAACAATAATGGATGTTTGGGATTGGCCAACCTGAGAATACTCTGTTATGGCAAGCAGGCAATAGCTCTCACACACAAACATTTAGCGTAGAAGGCTTTGGATGATGCTTTGGTTTCCATGACGTGAAAATGAAAAGCGCAAAGCTTCAACTTCTGCGATGTTGAAAAGAATGCTGCCTCCACTTTGCAGACAGCAATGTGCAGCTCTAGGCACTCTTTCAGAAGCAGAGACGTAGGAGCAGGGATCCAGACCAATTCTCTTTATCCTAATCCAGTCATCTAGTGATTTTCTGGTGTTCAAATGTCTGTTATGTAAGAAGTGAATGGAATCCAAAATCTCTGTAAATGTTCATTAAATTAATAAGATTTTAAAAAAACGCAAGAAAGGAAAAAAATATTTTGTGATGCGATGTGTATTTCTCTAAAAACCCAGTCAACAAATGGTGTTATCATGAACTGCATGAATTCCCAGAGCAGTGGGTTCACACAGCACAGGCAGATGGCTCTAGGGATTGTTATCCTGCTACTTGTTGATGTGGTCTGGGTGATTTCCTTGGCACTTACTTCGATATGTAATTTTATTCTAGGGCTGATCGTACAATGGGATAATAAATATTCCTGTTAACTTAGAGTATCCAAGTCACTATTATGTCACACTTAGGAAAACAGTATTTTCAATATTATGAAACTGCATTTTCTCTGATATTTAATTAATGTCACAGAGCTGAAACTTAAAGGATATTCTTTTTCTTGTTTAACACAGTTTTTGTGTATCTTTTAGAAAGGGTAATTCAAAACTGATACTTTAAACCTAATTTCTTAACACATCAAGGTTTTTCTATTAGTCATTTTAAAATGTGGTCTTTTTAAATAAATGTTATTTTCTAGTGGAAATATAGCAGTGGCATTTTCACATTTGGGGTTAAATCTTAGTCCTTCAGACATCTCTCAAGATTTCCTCTGTTGGGGAGACTTCTCCATAATTTTCAAATTAATCTACCATCTTTTGATATTACCATAACATCTTGTATGGTAATTGGGTACATTCCATGGTATCTACTTTCATGCAATTAATTGTGTCTAAAAACCAGGTGGAGGGTCAGCTATGGATGTTTCTGACTCTACGGTATACAACAAAAAGGGCAGGAAAGCCTGTACAAGGTCCGCTGCTTAGAAGGTTTTCACTGAATGCACAACAGAGAAGAGTATTGAGGGTACCATGGACTGCTAGGAAAACAAACAGATTCATCCTGGAAAGGGTCAAACTGGGCGGCTCCTTGGAGGCAAGGATTCTGGGGCTTCGTCTGACATACTTTGGGCATGTTGTAATGAGGGACCCGTCCTTAGAGAGGAACATCATGCTTGGGAGGGTGGAGGGACAGTGCAGGAGAGGAAGGCCCTCTATGAGGTGACTTGATTCAGTGACTGGGTTAATCAGGATGGGAGTGTCAGAGCCAGTGTGATTGGCATAGGACAGAGCAGAGTTTAGGGCTGTTGTACATAGGGTCGCTATGAGTCACAAGCAACTTGATAGCACATAACAACAACAACAACAATAGTAGTCAGAAGTAAATATCAATTTCTAAAAAAAAAAAAAAAAAGAAGAAATGCATAGCTGATCCAACTTCCTACTCTGGGAGCTCTACTAAAACCTGCCCACCATGGGTAAACCCTTAATGCATCTAACTCACCAGGGGCACAGCTTTCAGTATCACAGCAACCACAAGTTATCTCAGTGACGGACAAGTGCTGTACCAATGAGAACAGTGTTCTCCTCAAACACAACAAATTGCCAAATGAAAATGAACACTAGAGGAATGCAGCTAGTTCCAGTAGTGTAGTGGTAGAGCCCATAGTGGACACAGTGACTGCCACAATGTGTCAGGAAGTGTGAAGATGGCACAGGATAGGACGGGGTCTGGATCTGTTGTTTATGGGGTCGCTAGGAGTTGTACTTGATTCGATGGTACCTAACAACAACAACAACAACAATAATAATTTTTCTTATTCTGATGAAGCCATTTTCCTCTTCTACAACCCTTGAAGCTATGAACTCTGAAGCTGGGGCCCACTCATTGAGAGTGAGTGATTTCTGACTCATTGGACAGACTTCTTCATTTTCCTTCCATAGTGTACCTGACTGGTGGACTCAAACCAATGACATTTATTTAGGTTAGCAACCCGACGCTTAATCAGCTGTGCCACCAGCACTCCTTAAAGATCCGATGCCTACATTAATTCATAACAGACTTGCTTGAGCTTCTTCTCCCTTAACCTCTCCAACCCAAATCTCCTTGCTGAATAGGGAAGAGCCAGCTCTGGGGAGGAAATTACTCTCAAGCAACTTCTTCCTCCTAGGAGTTCTCCAATCTAGTTCAGGCAAGGTATCAGAGACCTCAGCCTGTTTCTTCGGTTGCCTGTGCAGTTACTCCCTCATTAGAGTAGCACAAGGCTACTATTCTACTATTCTGTTAGGTATGCACACCCTGGGACCAGGGGTAATGCATTTATCTAAATGCAAGGAGTAAATACACAGCGTGCCATTACCCCCAAGCTTTAAGCTGGCAGAAAGCTGACAAAGGAGCAGCTATGTAGTGGAAAGTAAGCTAGAAAGGGCTCTAGAGACTTGACTAAAGTCAGCACCAGGCACCAATGGATTAGGAACCAATACCAAAGTGCCCTCACTGTCACATCTTGTCTGTTCTTAATCTCCTGTCACAGGAATTTGTATTAGAGACTGCTAGAGAAAAGAATAAGCCCCAGGTTTATGTGTCTCATGAAGCTAAAGAAAGGCTGTAATTTTTATTGAAAGCCTTCCCCATAGTTCTACTTCCTATACACTCAAGGGAATAAGAAAGATTGCATTACTGGCATTGCCAAAGGGAAGACAATAAAAGACCATTTAATAATTAATTATCTTTCCAATTTTAGGACCTTTGTCACTGCTCCACTCTTCCACAGAAAGCTTGGGTTGAAGTCTTAAAGCTTACAGGGAGGAAAGATGGGCAATCTCCTCCCGTGTGATTAACTAACTGCCTCTGAATGTCCACTGGAGGGTCAGCTATGAGGCAGTTCATAACAACAACACGGAAGGATGTAGACATAGGGAGAAGGAAAAAAAAAAGAAATAGGGAAGGGACAGCAGACAACCCTCTGCCTCCAGTTACCCTGTTAGTAAAATCCATGGACCATCATCAATCCTAAAGTCTTCTTCCTTGAAGTACTATTAATTCTTCCTTTCATCTCAGGAATATTTATTACGTACTATGTGCCAAACAATTTGAATATATAATCTCTTTTGATTCTCAGTCATAACTATTTGAATTTTACAGCTGAGGGAATGAGTCTCAGAAAGATAAATGACTTTACCATCTTGTATCAGAGTTGAGATCTGAATACTGGCTTAATCCACGATCATTCATTTCAAGTATGCCAGTCGATTATAACCAACACCACAAATTACTCTGGTTTGAATAGGCAAATATGATGCTTTCAACTAACTATTTCACCTTTCAGGGTCTGAGAAAAGTGAAAAATCTCTTTTAAGTGGAGGAATTTTTGCTAAAGAAATTTCTAAATGTACCTTCCAATTAAAAAAAAAAACACACAACCATAATCAGTGCTTCAGAACTTGAGTGAAAAACACCACCACCACCACCACCACCACCACAAACTACAGGAATTGCCAGGGAATGAAGAGTTATATGTAGCTAAAAGAATTAAGGTTCAGGTAAGGCTTCTTAGAGGAGAGAGAATTGCAAATTGGTTTTAGTAGCAGGAAGTAGGCATTCCAGGGAGAGAGATTGGTGTGAGCTAAATCATATGAGTGAGAAAGCAGACCACATGCTTGAGAAACAGCACTCTGCTCATAGTAGTCGCAGAAAAGGACACATACTTTGCAAATTTTAAGCTGAATCTAGATCATGAGGGGGTTACAAAATCTGTCATCTTTTCTTACACTCTGCAGGGATCTAGAGAACGCTTCTGACTCGGGATGATGTGCCCCAACAAGTTTTTTCAACATGCTAAGTATTGCTATTAATTGGGCTGGATAATTTTTGTTTGTAGTGGGAACTGTCCTGTGTATCAAGGGAGGTTTTATTATATCCCCTGGCCTCTGCCTTCCTCCAGGTTTAAGAAGATGATCATGTTCATCAAATGTCTCCTAAGGAACAAAAATCACTTCTGGGTGAGAACCACCACGGTTTGAGAAGATTAACCTGACAGCTGTGCAAAAGGAGACTGGAGGTAGGTGAAGGCCATAGGCAGAGACCAGTTAGCCAGAGGCAAGGGATGTTACCACACATGTGGAAGACGTAAAACAACTCCCTGCAACAAACAATTTTATCTGGTCCCAAATGTCAGTTGCATCAAGTTCGGGCAACCATGATCCAGACAAACACCAACTCTTTATATTTCCAATTCTCTCTAACACGAATCTTGATAACTACATGATTCGTGCAGCAGAATAAGTAATAAATAGCCTAGTAAGATATACATAAATAATTTCCTAATAAATTGCCATGCATGGTCCCTTATTCACCTGGGGAACAGGCTGAGACTGAAGCCTGGTCATCCCTGAGTATTCTGGGATGCTAGACCAGGAATCTGTAAAATGTTAGAAGTGAGATGATTAATATCTTTAAGGACCTTTAATTCTTCAATAGCTTTAATATTCTGTACTAAGGAAACACTGATTTCTTAGGAGTCAGGAAACTGGGATCTGTGGGGTGAAAAAAATATCAGTGGGTTTCATTTCTCTCATTTGGAAAAGGAAGGAAATAATGAAATAGTTGTTTAATAACACGGCAGTAAGATCAGATAAGTTCTTGAGGTCCCTTTAGGAAACAGGATCACTGATGTCTTGCATTTGAGATGACTCTGAGCCTCCACATTAGAATCATTCAAGGGGCTATGTCTTCATAAAACACTGCAGTGAGCTGACATCTCCCCTGGAGATTCTCTCTACACATGTGCATAAATATCAGTGCAGAGAAAGATCGGGTAGTAGGATAGGGGAAGAGAAGAGTTTCTAACTGCAAATTAGTTTTATGCAAAGCTTCTAGATGAGCCCCGAGAGAAGCCTGTTCCTTTCTGTACCATTTCTAACACCCTATCTGTGAGTCACTCTATTCCAGTGTTGAATTTGCTGTGACAGGAACTCTCATAAAAGTTATTAAATCATCACTCAGCAGTGGGCATGACATTTAAATCAAGACACGTTGCTTTTATTCCAAGCTGCAAATGAAATTGGTTTGGAAGTTGACTGTGTTTCATTTGATTTAGCATGAAGCTATGTTTTCACAAAGTTGCTGTGTGGGCCACACGCTGTGACTAGCTGTTTCTAAAATGGACCCCTTCCTTGCCTTACCTTGTCAGAGCTCCAGGGTTATGGCCTGAAAGGGCAGGTGAGCTACTAGAAAGAGCTAGCCCCAAACCAGTGCTTGTAGTGGAGCCTAACATTGATGAAGGAACCTGGATTAGGAATCAAAGGATTGACAGAAAGGGTCTCTTTGTCAAGAGCATGTTAAGAATGGTAGCATGGGACATGCCTGATATAAAGCATCATGGTTGCCTTCCCACCTAATTCCTCATGGTAGGAATCCAATCCCATTAGTGGCTTGGCTTATTCTTTTTTTTTTTTTTAACTAGCTATCCTTACTGAGTTAGTTCACTCACCATAATGCTCTCCAGCCTCTCCCAAGTTATGTATATTTTTAGAAATCGCTTCTCCTGAGTGCTGCGTAGTATTCCATTGTGTGAATGTACCACAATTTCTTGTTGCCTATCAAATCAGCGCTGACTAACTTTCAAAAGCAATTGTGGGGTCTTGGGGTTTTTTTTACATTTCATATCTCAATTCCTATTTACATTTCCATAAAAAGCAAAAGTGCACATTACCCTATCATCATACAGTAACTTAAATGAAAATAATAAAGTCAATCTTTTTTTCCAAAAAAAAAAGGAATGGTAGCATGGAAGCCAAGAATTCTTTTAGATTTTAGATGTAATCTAAAGAAAGAAAGCCTTCTTGAGGAAGAAAGAAGCAATGTTGGGGGGGGAAGGCCTAAAAGAAGAAGGGTGATAAAAGTAAATGTGACTTGAATTTCCGCAAACAGCCCTTTCAAAGAATTATCTGTTAGAATTCCTGGGCCTGGAGAGTTTACAGGAAGAGGCACAGGGCAACAGCAAGCACATAGCAGAGACTAACAGTTCCCAGAGTGACTAGAACAACATGAATGGAACTTGCAGAGAGATGAAGGTTTGATTTCATGCAAGTGTTGCCAACAAAGAAGTTATGAGCGCTACTAGTGCAAGAAATGTATGTTTATAACTCTGGATATAGATGTGTAAGGAAGAGCCGGTTATTGGTGTTTGTTGTTGTATGCCATGGAGACAGAAGCAACTCATAGCTGACCCTCCAGCGAGTTTTCAGAGGCAGTAAATCACAATGGGAGGAGATTGCTCAGCCTTCTCCCGCTGAGCAACTGATGGATTCAAACCATGTGCCTTTGGAATTGCAGCACAGCTCCTTACCACTAGGCCACGGTAGGGGAGTTAACTGATGGGGCAAGAGAGTTAAGAGTAGTGAAGGAGCTCGGAGTTTTCTAATGGGACAAGAGGGGATAAAGCTCTCTGGAGGATGTGAATAGGTCAGGAATATCGAGAGAGAGGACTGTATGCAAATTTTAAGAGTTCAAATTCTGAGAACTCTTGGAGTTAGAATGTTGAACGTTCAGGTAGGATCCAGAGGAAAGCCTGACATCTGATCTTTGTTCGTTTGTTTGCTTTTGGTTTATGTAATACGTTCTAATAATAAAGGAATGCGAGAGACAATGTTCTATAGTTAGATAGGAAAAATCAGGTAAGGAGTGACCCCGAGGTTGAAGGATGATCTGGAATGGGAACTAGTAAAACACCATCAACTTCATCCCTAGCACAAAATACCAGGGCTGATCTGCAGAGAGCCAACTTTGGGCCTTTGAAGCCTTCAGCATGTGAAGCTAGTGTCTACATTGGCCTTGATGGAAAACCTCTCAGCTATAGAGAAACACCTCTGGCTCCTTTGAAATGATGTAGAGTAGAAAGGGAGGGAATCAATGTTGCTAGTTGTTATTGTTGTGTACTCTCTAGTCTGTTATTGTTATGTACCATCGAGTCGCCTGTGATTCATAGCAACCCTATGTACAACAGCCCTAAACCCTGCTCTATCCTGTGCCAATCTTATTGTCTGTGACACACCCACTCCCATTACCCCAGTCATTGAATCAATCCCTCTCATTGAGGGTCTTCCTCTCTTGCACTGTTCCTCCACCCTCCCAAGCATAATGTCCCTCTCTAAGGACCAGTCCCTCCTTGCAATATGCCAAAAGAATGTCAGATGAAGATTCAGAATCCTTGCCTCCAAGGAGAAGCCTGGTCTCACCCTCTCTAGGATGAACTTGTTTGTTCTCCTAGCAGTCTGTGGTATATTCAATACTCTTCTCCAGCACCACAGCTCAAAGGCATCAACTCTCCTTCTATCATCCCTAGTCATTGTCCAGCTTTCTGATGCATAGAAAGTAATTGCAAAGACTGTGGCCTGGATCATACCTTAGCCTCCAGACTGACATCGTTGCTCCTCAGTACTCTGGAGAGGTCTCTTACAGCTGGCTTTCCCAATGAAATTTGTCTTTTAATTTCCTGGCTGCTGGTAGCAACAGTGTTGACTGTGGAGCCAAGCAAACTAACGCTGTCAACAATCTCAATCTCTTTATCATCTATCATGATACTGCCTATCAGCCCAGCTGGGAGAACCTTTGTTTTCTTGATGTTGACCTTTAATCCATATCGAAGGCAATTCATAGCAGATCTTCCAGCTAGTTTTCAAAGGCAGTAAATGGCACAGGAGGATATTATCCTCCTTTCTCCCATTAAGCAGCTGCTAGATTCAAACCACAAGGCTGTGGGTTGGTAGCACAACTCTTTACCACTGAGTCATCAGAATTCCTAGTTGTTGTTAGGTGCCACTGAGTTGAGTGTGACTCATAGTGACTCTATGAAAAATGAAGCCTGAACCTTGTCCTATCCTCTGGCATCCCCATCATCTCTGACACACTTGAGCCCACTGTGGCACTTATTGTGCCAGTCCAGTTTGTTGAGGGTCTTGCTTTCTTTTGCTGACCCTCCACCTTTCTAAGTATGATGTCCAAGGAATAGCCTCTCCTAGCAATATGTTCAAAGAATGAGAGACAAAGCTTCAACATCTTAATCCCCAAGGAGCACTCCAGTTGTACTCTTTCAAAAACGTATCTGGTTGTTCTTTTGGTGGTCAGTGAGATATTCTGTGCTCTTCTCCAACACTACAACTCAAAGGCAATAATTATTGCTCGGCCATCCTTATTCATTATCCACGTCTTTAATGCATAGCAAGTGACGGAGAAGACCATGGCCTGAATCAAGTGCACCTCAGTTTTCAAACTGACATCACTGCTTGCTCATTAGCATTTTGGAGAGGTCCCTGACAGTGGACTTTCCCAATGCAATACGTCTGCTGATCTCCTGACTGCTGCTACCAAGGGTGTTGAGAAGCTGGATTCTAAGAAAAGGAGTGTGGCATCAGGATTGGAGGATGACACATCCACAAACTGTATTATGCTGATGACACAACTTTGCTTGCTGAAACTGAGGAGGACTTGAAACATTTGTTGCAGATGATCAAGGACCACAGATGATTGTTGTTGTGTACCATTGCATCAGAACAGACCCATAGCTGACCTTCCAGCAGGGTTTCAGAGGCAGTTAATTGCATGGGAAGAGACTTCCCATCTTTCTCCTGCAGAGCACTGGGTGGTTTCAAACCATATGCCTTTGGATTAACGGTGCAACTCTTTCCCACTAGGCCAACAGAACCCTTTTAATCAGAGCTCCCAATAATCAGAGCTCCAGGTTATTCAACTACCACTCACACAGACCCTATAAACAACAGATCTGAACCTTACCCTGCTCTGCACGATCCTCACAATCTCCACCATGCTTAAGCCTATCGCTGTAGTCATTGTGTCAATCCATCTCAGTTAGGGTCTTCCTCGCTTTTACTGACCCTCCAAATAACAAGGCTTGAATCTGGTGTACATTAATCTAAACTACCCTTCTTGCTCTTTACCACTTTGAAGTGGTCCTTGACAGCAGATTTTTTTCAGTGCAACATTTCTTCTGTTTTCTTGACTGCTGCTATCATGGTCATTAATTGTGGATCCAAGGATATGGAAATCACTGACACAATTTCAATCTTTTCACTGTCTATCATGAGTCTAGTGGTGAGGATCTTCATTTTCTTGATGCATGCGTCAAGATGTATAATCCATGCTGAAGGCAATTTAGTCTTTATAATCTATGCTGAAGGCTGCATAGTCTTTGCTCTTCTTTAGTACATGATATGCCTTCTTTATGCTCAGCAAGCAAAACTGTGGCATCTGCATAATGCAGGTTATTGATAAGTCTTGCCCCAATCTTGATATGTTGTTGTTGTTGTTGTTATGTGCCGTCGAGTCGCTTGCGACTCATAGCGACCCTATGTACAACAGCCCTAAACTCTGCTCTGTCCTGTGCCAATCGCACTGTCTCCGAGACTCCCATCCCGATTATTCCAGTCACTGAATCAATCCACCTCATTTATTATTTTTCATATAGTCCAGCTCCCCGAATTATTTGCTCAGATGCATTGCACTGGGAAGATCTGCAGTTAGAGACCTTCCCAAATTATTGAGGAGTAGTGATGTCAGTTTGAAGACTAAGGTGTGCCTGGTTCAGGCCATCGTCTTTCTGATTACTAGCTACCCATCAGAGAGCTGGACAATGAATAAGGATGACAGAAAAAGAATGATGCCTTTGAGCTGTGGTGTTGGTGAAGAGCACTGAACACCCCATGGACAGCCAAGAGAACAAACAGATATGTCTTGGAGAGGGTACAGTTGGCGTGCTCATTGAAGGCAAGAATGATTAGGCTTTGCCTCACATCCTTTGGGCATGTTGCTAAGGGGGCTATTTCTTGGAGAAGGACATGATGCATTCTATCAGTCCCTGGAGGCTTGTTTTTGCCAAGTCCTTCAATTCAGCTTGGACCTCTTTTTAGTATCATTGGTTCTTAATCTCTGGTTGTTTCCTGAAATGGTTTAGCATCAACCAATTGCTTTTGGTGTGGTGATTCCATTTATTCCTTGCTGCATCATTCACAATCTTGCCCATAGAATCCTTCAGTGTTGCAACATGAGGCTTAAATTTGTTCTTCAATTCTTTCTGCTAAAACAAACAAACAAAAAAAAAACAAAACCTAGATGTTTTCTTCCCTTTTGGATTCGTAACTCCAGATCACTGCACACTCAGCTCTAACACTTTGCCTTTTTGAGCTGCCCTTTGAAATCTTCTGTTCAACTCTCTTATTTCATTATTTCTTCCTTTTGCTTTAGCTTCTCTATATTGAAGTTTTAGTCTTTTCTGACATCCACTTTGTTCTTTCCTTTTTTCCTGTGTCTTTTTAATGACCTTTTGCTTTGTTGTTGTTGGGCTTTTTAATGTCCTTGATGTCATCCTAGAATTCCTCAGGTCTTTAAATGTTCATCAGATCTGTTCATGAGATTTTTTTATACTGGCTTGAATACAATCATTTCTATACATTGTATTTTATTTTTTATTAATTAAAAATTTTTAAAAGAATTCAGGTAGCATGAACTCAAGGCAGTATTTTTAGTCTCCAGGACTTATTTTAGTTCTCTTCAGGTTCAATTTGAGTTTGCATATTTGTAATCGATGGTCTGCTCCACAGTGGGATCCTGTTTTGACCTGAGATATAGTTGATGTGATTTCTTTGTATCAGGTGAAGTCCATGTATATAGCTATAATTTATGTTTTTTAAAAAACAAGGAAGTCACTGATTGTACAAAACCTTATCATGGGATCTCCGGCCTCATTTCTGTTGCAAAGGTCATATTTTACAATTACAGTCTTTCTTTGTTTCTAACTTCAGAATTCCAGTCACCAGTTATTATGTATGCATCTTGATTGTATGCTTGATCACTTTCAGACTGCAGAAGTTGGTAAAGCTCCTTAGTTTCTTCATTTCTGGCTCTAGTGGTTTGCATGTATTTTTGAATTATAGTTGCATTAAGAGGACTTCCCACCTCACTCCATAGACAAAAACCAACTCAAGGTGGATCATGGACCTAGGACTAAAACCAAGGACTGTAAA
>NW_006399833.1:12642636-12649794 GCF_000299155.1 Elephantulus edwardii
GCAACAATGAATGAATGGAATCCCAAAATCTCTGTAGATGTTCATTGAAATGAAAAATAAACAACCTTAATTTTTTTAAAAAAAGAATAATAATAAATACTGTCCTTGTTAAAAAAAAAAAAGAGGACTTCCATGTATGTACTATATGAATATTATCCTATCACTGATAGCATTGTACTTTAGGATGTAAGTTGAAATCCTCGCTCTTTTTGACAATTGTTTCATTAAAAATAACCAATATTTAAGTCTCACTAATTCCTGGAGGCCTAGTGGCAGGAAGCTGCACTATAATCATAAAGGCCACCAGTTGCTCTGCAAAAGGAGGATGGGCCGTCTCCTCCTGTGTGATTAACTGTCTCTGAAAACCCACCAGAGGATCAGCTATGGGTCGGTTCTGACTCTGTGGTACACAACAACGACATCCATACCTAGGATGTTGGGCTTTATTGTATTCTACTTCACTTTAAACAACTTCTAGTTTTCCTAGATTAATACTTGTACATTCCACATTCCAATTATTAATGATTGCTGGCAACTCTTTCTCCTTATTTTGGGTCTTGTCTCATCAGCAAATGAAGGCCCTTTATTGGGTCAAAACCTTACTCCATCCACATCATTAGACTCTACTTTGAAAAGGCAGGCTTTCCCAATCACATTTCTAGTGCCTTCTAGTGTGGACGTCTAGTTCTGCTTAGTCTGTCTTAGTCTGGAAGCTCTACTGAAACTTTTCCATCACGAATGACCCTTGGTGGGATCTGAAATACACATGGCATAGCTTTCACCATCACAGCAACGTGCAAGCCACCACAGTATTGCAAACTGGCAGCAAAGGAATAGAGAAAGATCAAAGAGGAGACAGAGATTACAGGAGGATCAATGAGGTGAAGAAGAGGAAGAGACAACAAAATACAGAAGAGTTTGTTTAGAGAAAACTAGAAGAACACAAGAGTAGATGGTACATGAGAAAATGGAAGGTGATGTGCATGTGTACACATGTGTGTGCATTGATCTCTTCAACAGATCCCTCCCTGGTACAAGTATTACTTTTGTCAAAGCAGATCCAGGTCAGGTAAACGAGCTGTTCCTTTCATCATTGTGACACTAAGTTATGAAACTAGGTCTACCATTCATCGTTAAAACTCAGCTTTTCATTGTATATGATAGTTGAGTATGGGAAGGGAGGGTTGCTATTCGCTTACTCAGCATATTCTTACGATGAGATTTTAATTTTGTGTTAACAGGAGTCACAGGGGTTTGCATGAAGCTGGTGGCCCCATCTGTTCAGAGAGATGCAGATGACTTTAGAGTCTCCATAGGTGGCAGTGTAAAAACATTTCTAATGCAGCCAAGCTAAATGAGCAGAGAACTTTCTCTGCTAGGTTCAGCAAACACAGATGAATAATCCTGAAAGATAAAGCAAAGCCAATGAATTCAAAAGCAATTGCCAAACCCCTCACCACCCCCACCACGGCCCTCAGTAAAAAGACAGCCAAAAGGATGAGAACAGCTCTCTTCTCACTCTCAAATTTGGGTGTTAAGTGTCAACAGGAGCCCAGATTGGAGACCCAAAACCTACTGACGATTCCAGGAAGCCAACCATCCTCCCTTGCCAGGGAAAATGCAGAAGAAAAAAAAATCCCTATGAAAACTTGAGACAAACACGTTATCTTGGTCCAATTCATTTTGCTAAAGGGGAAAAGAAGAGGATAGGAGCACTCAGTGAGAAACAAAGTAGTTAATTATCAATAATTATCAAAAAGATGTCCTGATTTGGCAGATTTCCCCCTGTCACATATTTTTCCCTCCCTCACGTAGTACTTGCTATGCATCACAGAGGTAGATAATGACTAAATGACAGAAGAATCGATGCCTTCAAGTCGTGATGCTGGAGAAGAGTCTTGAACATACCATAGACTGCCAGGAGAACAAATAGGTCTGTCTTGGAGAGGGTAATACCAAGTTTCTCCTTGGAGCTTAGGATTCTGAAACTCCGTCTCACATACTTTGGGCATGTGGTCAGAAGGGACGAGTCCTTGGAGAAGGACATCATGCTTGGAAGGGTGGAGGGTCAGTGCAGGAGAGGAAGATCCCAGAACAGATGGATTGACACAGTAACTGGGGCTATGGGTGTAGATGTGTCAGAGTCAGTGAGACTGGCTCGGACAGAGCTGTTGTACATAGGATCACTATGAGTCGCAAGTGACTTAACAACAACAATAACACATATTTCTGAAGAACAAAAAAGGATACTTTTTACTGAAATCATCTGTACTACTATTAAGCATTTGCCTTTTTTAAATTTTTTTTTATTTTATTATTTTTGTGTGAGTGTACCGTCAAATCAGATCTGACTGGTACAGGAGGAGATTGTCCCTCCTTCCCCGGCAGAGCATCTGGTGGATTCGAACCGTGTGCCTCTGGGATTGTAGTTGCAGCTCCTTACCACTAGGCCACCAGAGCTCCCAAGCATTTGCCTTTTACACAATCTCATATTTGACCATCTAGTAGCTCTATATGCCTTGGTGGCATAGTTCATAGATTATCTGGCTGCTAACCAAAAAGGTGGACAGTTTGAATCTACAAGCTGCTCCAAGAGAGAAAGAAGTATCTTCCTGTAAAAACTATAGATTCAGAAACCTGATGAGTGGTTGTGATGCGTTAGAATAAATCTAATCGTGGTAGGATGAAAATGTGTCTTTATTGCCTACTTTTTTGCCTACCTGGCTTGCGTTTTTAGCTAATTAGTTCATAATTTTCTTCAATGGACAAGAGGGAGCTAGCTATGTCTCAGATAACTTTACTCTGTGCTCCTAGGCCTTTCTCCAGACTTACCTCCGCCCCACCAACCTCTGGAGAAATCTCCAACTCACCCTGTGTTGCTTTTATCCAGCATTTCAGCTGTATTTGAAGTAGTTTCTCCTAAGAGCTTTGGGCACGCTCCCAAGGGAGACAGATTAAAAGTCAGCTAATCACTACTGGAACTCTTGACTCATCATGAGCTCAGGAGGACACCAGACCTCAGGAAATGAGCTCCTATCTTCTCGTGGGGAAAAGCCTCAAACCCACTACCATGGAGTTCAACTCATAGAAACTCTCCATCAAGTTTTTGAGACTGTAAATTTTAATTAATTTTTTTTGTTTTATTAATTTTAATGAACATTTACAGAGATTTTGGATTTCCATTCATTCATTGTTACACATTTCTCCCTGCCCACCCCTCCACCCAGTTCCCTCTTCTCTTTGAAAAGTAAAAGAAAAATTCCTTCATTGGTATACAATCCCCACACGCCCCTCCCTCCAAGTACATTCCACTATGCAACCTTCATTCTGGACTCTTGTGATAACCATAATACTATATCACATATCCCTTTTAAACAGTTCTCTTTCTCATCTGTTTCAATGCAGTATACATAATTTATCCAGTTTTTCTCAGTCTTACCCCAAAATTTACAGAGACTTAGGGTTTCCATTCATTCATTGTTGCGCTTTTCTCCCTGCCCACCCCTCCCCCCAGTACACTCTTCTCTTTGAAAAGTAAAAGAAATCCGGACTCCTGTCATGACAATAATACCTAATCACATATCTCTTTTAAACAGTTCTCTTTCTCATCTGTTTAAATGAAGTATACATTATTTATCCCATCTTTCTCAGTCTCCCCCCACCCCTGATATCACTCCTGTTTTACAACAGTGGCCCTACGCAGTATTTGTTCCTTAACAGGAGGAGACTACCAACCTCTCTCCCATGGAGATGCTGCTGGATTCGAACTGCTAGAGACATCACCTCTTGGTTAACAGTGCAGCATGCTCAGGACTATGCCATCTGAATTCTCCTCTCGGATTCGCAAAACTAAGGAAGATCCTCAATGAAACAGATTAACATAATGACTATAAGAAGGGGCTTATGGACAGCCAGGGCTCTGAGTGAGGACAGGAAAGGAATGGGGCAGAGTTTCACCTTGCTGTACAAAGGTTACTATCAGAGTGGAGTGGATAGCACCTAGCACCCACCTCTACTGGCCCTCTGTTGCTATCTGCTTGAACTTTTTCAGCCAATTAAGTCAGTAACTTGAAATGACAGTAGCTAATGTAAGTCAAATGCTTCTGCATGTCAGGCCAGTGATAATCTTCTTAAGCATATTGTTCTCACACAGGTAAAGGTAATGAAACCGATCATCAAAAGGGAGACAGAGGCAGAAGCAGAACAAGCAAACACGTCTAGTGTGTCAAGTGCTGTGGTACAAGGTGCTTATTATTAATGTTGTTAGTTACTGTTGAGTTGGTGACCTCATGTGTGACAAAATGCCACACAGGCCTGAGATACCTTCCTGAATGAGTCCAATGTTGAGTCCATTGTTCATTCCAGCCCAGGGGACTCATCCTCCAGCACTATTGGACAACAGGCAAAGATTCCACTGGCTAACTTTTGGAAATCACCAGGCCTTTCTTCCTAATCTTAGTTTGGAAGCTTCATTTAAACCCTGCTGGAATTTTAAATATTGGTGGCATAGCTTCTCCTATCACAGCAACATGCAAATCGCCATAGTAACAAACTAACAGACAGGTGGTGCACAGACAGGTGGATAGAGTGCTACAAATAAAGGGCACAAAATCCAGTTAAAGAGGGCAAGGAATTGTTAAGGAAAAAAATAGGAAGCTGACTTGTCCAAGAAAGAAGAAGAGAAAGTTATGCCGAGCAAAGGAGATGGCAGGTGGAAACTTACACAAATGTGAAGGACCACAATATTGTCAGAGCAGTTCAATTATACACGGACTACAAATTAGTACATTGTAAGATAAGCTGGAGTGGCATGGCAAGCAATAGCCAAGGTCTTGGCAGGTCACACCAGGGAACCTGAACTTCATTTTGAATGTAATATAGAATCTTCATTAAAGAGCGGGAATGGCACCAAGCTAATATTTTTAAAACATCACTTTGGCTCCAAAATGTGAGTCCGATTGAGGGGATAGGGTGCACGACCTTTTGAGGACAAGAAAAGAGCATTAGGAGCTGTTTTAAGTATAAGACGAGAGCATTTGGATGATTCTAGCTATCTCATTTACTCCTTAGACTACAACTTATTTGGGATTAGCATAGTTAGGGTAGTATGTGCTTCATTTAGAATCTTGAAGAGTCTGAAATATGCTCATTGAATGACAGTTACCGATTGATTACTTAATCGTCAAACAGTCAAGAATGCCAAAAAGCAAGGCTTAGAAAGCCGACCTCCCTCTGTACTCAGAAACAAATGCTCCCTTTTCCAGCCACGGACTTAGTCCCACAGCAGCAATGGATCTAGGCCCGAGTCATTATTTTCCATATTTCATCAGCACACAGATGTAGATCATTAGAGACTTTCTCAGGGCCAGATTACGCTGAGTATTAATAAACACCACACATAACAGCCCTCGAAATGTGTATATCACTTTGAAATTTACAAAGCATTTTAAAAATACATTGTCTCCGTTCTCTTTCATCTGTTTTATTTAACCATAAAGTACTGGCTAGCCAAAAAACTATTATTAAAAAAAAAAAAGGATCTGAGCCAGCAGATGAAATTTCTGATCAAAGCTACCAACTACTTGGTCAGGTGGTATAAAGACTAAGTTCAGCACAATGAGGTACCATTTCACTCCAGTAAGAGTGGCAAAGCTTAAGAGGACAGCTGGAAAGGATGTGGCAAGAAAGGAAGTCTTATACATTGTTGGTGGGATTGTAAAATGGTGCAACTATTCTGGAAGACAGTTTGGCACTTCCTCAAAACACTGAACACAGAAATTCCATATGACCCAGCTATTCCACTGCTTGTTGGAATATACCCTGAGAATATGAAAACTGAGGCACAAACAGAGATTTGTACATCAGTGTTCATAGCAGCATTATTCAACACCACAAGAACATGCAAACAGCCCAGCTGTCCAACCACAAATGAATGGATTGATAAATTATGATATATCCACACAATGGAACACTATGCAGCACGCAGGAGCAATGACTTTGTAAATTATTACCTAACTTGGGAGGGACTGGAGAGTATTATACTGAGTGAACTAACTCAGTCATAGAAGGATAAATATTGCACAAAACCATTATTATAGAATGAGTATAAGGATTCTGGAGGGGTGGCAGAGACTGGAAGCAGAGGGATCTGGATGTACAGGACAAAAAGGGGATTAATCATTGGATTGTACAATTTGATGGGGGGGGTGAAGGAAATTGAAAGAATTTGTTCAAATTTGTATTAGAATTTTGTAAATAAACTAGTGGGGAAAAAGTCAGCTTGGGGAGGGAGAAAGGAGGGAGAGGAGGTAAAATGTGCAATAATGAATGAATGAAAATAATGTTCTGTAAATTTTTGTTAAAATTAAAATTACAACAAAACAATTTTATTTTTTTAAAAAAAGGTCTAAGTTCCGGTCTAGGTTGCCTACAAAGTCAGTGTGGGACAGTAAGAAAAGTATGGAGTGGGACTTACAGAGGACTGAGCTTGAAACTATGCCCTTCAGTTACAAAATGAATCCCTGGGGAAAGTCATTCAGTCTTTCTGAATTTTATCTCAATTATGGCTAAAAGAGTGGCATTACCTGTCTCACAGAGTAGCTTTTGACTGTGTGGATTACAACAAACTGTAGCTGACTCTGAGAAGAATAGGAATCCCAGAACACTTGACTGTTTTAATGCAAAACGTACCCTTGGACCAGGAGGCAGTCATTAGAACAGAACAAGGAAACACTGCATGGTTTAAAATCGGTAAGAGTGTACGCCAAGGATGTGTCCTATCCCCATACCTTTTCAATATGCAGAACAGATCCTCTGTGAGGAGGAATGTGGCATCAGGATTGGAGGAACACTCATCAACAACCTGTGTTATGCAGATGACACAATGCTGTTTGCTAAAACTGAGAAGGACCTGAAGCACTTGCTGCAGAAGGTCAAGGACTGTAGCCTTCAATATAGATTGAAGCTCAACAGCAAGAAGACAAAAATTCTCACCACTGGGCCAACTGGCAGCATCAGGATGGATGGTGAAGAGATTGAGATTGTTCACAGCTTTCGTTTGCTTGGTTCCACAGTCAACACTCTTGGCACCAGTAGCCAGGAAATTAAAAGACTTATTACGATAGGAAAGTCTGCTGTTAGGGACTTCTCCAAAGTACT
>NW_006399833.1:12651199-12656530 GCF_000299155.1 Elephantulus edwardii
CCTTATGAATCAGGGTGAAGTCTCTCTCAGGGAGGAGTGATAGGGAATGGCAAAGGACACACTGACAAAGGAGATTAATCAGAACTGGCATTGACAAGCGCTATGGCAACTGGACAATTAAAACAGACATTTGGGGGAGGGGAAGATGAACGAACTGGGGAGGAGGGTAGAGAAAACAGTGCAACAATGAATGATTGAGAACCTAAAATCTCTGTGAATGTTCATTAAAACGAATAAAATTTAATAATAATTTAAAAAAATAAATGTATGCTATGGATAACTTCATTTCATCCTGCTAAAATTGTCTGAAATGGGTGCTCTAGGATTGTTGTTGTTATATGTGCCATCAAGTCGCTTGCAACTCATAGTGATCCTATGTATAGCAGCTCCGTAACCTGTTCTATTCTGAGCCAACCTTATTGTCTCTGACACATCTATCCCCATTACCCCAGTCATTAAGTCAATCCATCTCATCCGGGGTCTTCTTCTCCTGCCCTGTCTCTCCACCCTCTCAAGCATGACGTCCCTCTCCAAGGACTAGTCCCTCCATGTCCAAAGCATGTCAGACGAAGCTTCAGAATCCTTGCCTACAAGGAGCAGCCTGACTTAACCCTCTCCAGGATGAACCGGTTTGTTCTCCTAGCAGTCCACGGTATATTCAACAGTTTTCTGCAGCACCACAAATTAAAGACATCAATTCTTAGCATCTTATAAAAAATGGGAGTTGTTTTCAAACATATGCTGAGAATCATTCCAGCTGATAAGGAAAGACAAATGGCCAAGCTGAGACTTATAGTGGGGAAAATCAATGGAAGAAAGAAATTAATTGTTATTCCCATTGTTTGACCTGAGGGGCAAGAGGCAGAACTGAGAAGTCAATCTCACAATGAATTTGCCTGACTTTACTGCCATCTGGTGGTAATGTGATGGTTGTACAACTGATTAACTATTCCGTATTTAAGACAGGCTGTACCATTTATTACTTGCTTCCATGTTAAACTTTGCCACTGTTACTGGAGTGAGATATGTACGAGAAAGGAACTCTTATACATTATTGGTGGGATTGTAAAATGGTACAACCATTCCGGAAGGCAGTTTGGCACTTCCTCAAAAAACTGAACACTGAAATTCCATATGATCCAGCCAGCTATTTCACTACTTGGAATATACCCTGAGAAAATGAGGCACAAACAGAGATTTGTACACCAATGTTCACAGAAGCATTATTCACCATTGCAAGAACATGGAAACAGCCCACATGTCCAACCACAAACGAATGGATTGAGAAATTATGGCATATTCACACAACGGAATACTATGCAGCACACAGGAGCAATGACTTTGTAAATTATGACCAACTTGGGAGGCACTGGAAAGCATTATGCCGAGTGAACTAACTCAGTCCCATAAAGAGAAATACTGTATAAGACCATTACTGTAGAATGAGTATAAGGATCCTGGAGGAGTGGGAGAGGCTGAAAGCAGAGGGATGAGGATGTACAGGATGGAGGAGGGGATTAAACATGGGGTTGTACGACTTGATGGGGGTGGGACGGTGAGGGAAATTGAAAGAATTTGTTCAAATTTGTATTTGAATTTTGCAAATAAACTAGTAGAAAATGTAAAACAAAACTAAAAACAGGCTTTACCAGAAACTAGGCCCTTCTGCAATGCAGTTGGGGGAAAGGCCAAATAAAGCAGGCAAATTGCTCCTTGAGGCCTTTGTATCGGTCTTGTCTTCTACTAGCGTCATCCAAACCGGAAGTCAGTTTAGGACCTGACTACTTCAGAGGATCAGTGCTCATCTCCTGAGGGCTATTTGAGGAGTGGTAGAAGGCTTTATAATCATCACAATTATTTTTTCCTGTAAAATGAAACAAACAGGGAGCTCTGGTAGCTTAGTGGTAAAAAGGTGTGCTGCCAACTCAAAGGCATAGAGTATGAATCCACCAGAGGCTCCATGAGAGAAAGACAGGCAACCTCCTTCTTATGCCATTTATTACTACCTCTGAAAACCTGCTGGAGGGTCAGCTAGGAGCTAACTTTACTCTTGGGGCATTATTTTCATAAAATACATTTATGTTCATTTTATTAGTTCATGACCAAAGCAACCCAAGATAACGGGAAATATCTTTCTCACTTTAGTTATGAAGAAACAGGTTTAAAGAAGTGAGATGGCCTGTCTGTGGTCACACTGAAACATGGCATCCTAACTGCACCAGAGTTTGTTCAATCCACTCCACAGGACATTCACAAGACACTGATAATGTGCCAGGCATTGGGTATCTGGAGTTGACTTAAACCACTTCAACGTGACCTCCCTCTATCTCTTCCAGTTCAGCTTAGTTCCAGTGGCAAAGTCCAGAGGGGATTCACCTGCTAAACCCAAGCCCAGGTCTCTCTGGGGGGTTTGAATCTGCCACCAGCTGCATGGAAGGAAAGTTGGTAGTCTCCTCCAGGGCAATTGGTAGTCTCTGGACACCTGCTAAAGAATCAGCTATGACCTGGTTCTCCCTGGTCCGCAACGAGTGAAAGTGGGTGAGTGAGCCTCCTATGAACGGAGAAACAGCTCCCTGTGGGACAGGCAGGAAGCAGGAAAAACCTTGAGCAACACCTGAGACATTCTGGTTAATGTGGCCGCAATAGACAGGCTGTGTGTTTGGCAATTCTCTTTGCTAATAGTCCCTGTCCCTTGCCCCGGGGCGGATTGATACCAATGAGTTTCTCTCCTCTAGGAGGGTTGTCATAAGTAGGATATTGTTGTTGTCGAGAGTCAGAAATGACCCACAGCTGACCCTGCGGCAGGTTTTCAGAGGCAGTTAATCCCACTGGAGAAGACTGTCCAACCTTCTCCCGCAGAGCAACTGGTGGCCTTGAACTGTATGCCTTGGGATTGTAGCGCAGCTTCTTCCCACTAGGCCACCAGAGCCCTAGACTTATTTCTTATTACCCTTTCCATATTCAGGGTTAAAATGAAAAGAAAGAAATATGATATTTTTAAAAAACCCAACTAAACAAACAAAACCAACCAACCTCTGATCATGAAGTTGGAAGGGTCACAACAGAAAAATATGTAGATGTTGAGAACCTCTGGTTTCTCATCAGCTTATTTCTAAAGCGCTCTTTGTAAAAAAAAAAAAATAATAATAAAGAAAAACAAATCAGGAGAACCAAGGTCCAGAGTCAGAAAGTGACTTGTCCAAACAACCTGGGAAATTAGAGCTGAGATAGTCTGTTACCAGGACCAGGTCTGTTTTTGCCTCACTGCTGCCCCTCTGTGGGCATGAGGATGTATTAAACGTTCTCTGCCGAAAATACACACACACATAAAAAACAAACAAAAAAAACCCCTATTAATCAGGAAAGAAAAAATCAACAACAACAACAAAAATCAACTGATTATATGGAACATAACAACAACAACATACATGTATGGGTTTATTTCTGGATTATCACGTCTATTCCATCTGCTTATGTGTCTATGGTTACACTAATATCAAGCTATTTTGATTACTGTATCTGTATATCTTTTTTTATAACTTTAAATTAGAAACAAAATAAGGAAATCAACAGAGTAAAGGTACCAGGAAATGCCTGGACACTGATCCTACAAAAGCCAAACCCCAAGTAGCCCCAAAAGGCTTTGAACTGGCAAGGATGAGATGAAATGATGAGAGAGAAAAGGAAATGGACCTCCAGGACAGGAAACACAGGAACACATACAAAGCCTTCTGTGAGCGGGCCTTTGCCGCAAGGAATGAATTCCTCTCTCCCTCCTGGAAGTCAAGCCTAGGGCATCTCCTTCAAAGATCCCCTTAAAAGCTCTTTGTGAACTGGGATGACTACCTGTGAATAGTCACCATCAATGCAGATTATTCTGATAAAGCTGTGCATGGAATAAAAAAACAAAACAAACTACCACCACCAAAACAAATAACCAAAATACTCACCAAAACAACTCTTAAACTCACTGAAGTAGAGTCAGAGATGGAGACAGAGAGGATTCATACCTGAGCCTCCAGGAGGTTTCAGAGGCTATTAAATTGCAGGGGAAGAGAGTGCCCAACTATCTCCTATGGAACACCTGGTGGATTGAAACTGCCCGAAAAGGGCCCCCTTTGGGCAGCACAACTCTACCAAGTAGGCCACCAGAGCTTTCTCAATAACTCCATGGAAAGAGATACTGTTATCAATCCCTCCTTTACAGATGAAGAGTGAGACATAAACGTAAGCAGCAGGCCCACAGATGCACCATAGGAAGAGTCAGGTCAGAGATTTTAGCCTTTGTGCTGTGATTTCATCTACTATGCTATACAAACTTCTTCCTGGTTGGAAATGTTCCTTCTTCTGAAAAACAATGCGCTGAGATAGTTCCATTTCCATCGCTGGCATCATGATGATGATGATGATAGACAATGGTTGTGGACTGTCTACCATATACACCAAACACTGTTTCACATCATGATCTCATTTTTCTCTCACAACAATCTTATGAGCTAGCAACCCATTCGCAATGCTTACCAAGGTTAGAGAGGCTGAGGACAGAGCTGAGGGAGTCCACTCCTGTTACTATGTAATCTGTACCCAGCCCTAATCCCACGGGTTCTCTTCCATCTGTTAATGTCAATCAGAGACTTGACAAAGTAGTGGAATTGACCGCATCAAAATTTAGATTGGCCTTCTCAAGGATTGCTTGATGTGGGATCGAATCCATGAAATCCTCATTTGATGGCCAGAATCCAATTAACAACCATCAGAGCACCTTTTTGTTCGTTTAAAGCTTTCAAATTTGAAAAGCTTAATCAAATTAAGGAATGGGCAATTCTTGCACTTGATCATGCTGATGCTGACAGCCTTTGACTGACATTCTCTAATTGAATAGTTGATTTGTTTAACAAAAAGATATATTGGGTTGCCTCTCAACATCATTTAAAGTGATCCTGGGAGGAAGGAAGTTAGTACCAAGTCTCTGGTTGAGGGGCCTTAAAAAGTTGGGCCTCAGGGGTTTTTGTTCTTATTTTTTAAATGGCTTTTTAAAAAACTTTTCTTTTCATTGGTTTTGATACAAAAGTTGTATGCACTGTGTTTCGTTCAGATACATTGTGTTTCACACATTACTTCATGAATGTTTTATAAAATAAATATCATTGATCTGTGTCCACTATTTTGCCTGAGTTTTTCTAGCTCAAAATGGATCCACTCAACCTTCTGCAAAGTCCTTCCCTCTGGAGATGTTGAGGGACTCCATTTTGTAACCAATATGTCATTTTAAAATGTATAAGCCTCTAGAGCAGTAAACTGAAAGCAGTGGGGGAAGGGGGAAAAGAGCCC
>NW_006399833.1:12661966-12675599 GCF_000299155.1 Elephantulus edwardii
CCTATGATTTATTTAACTGGTGGAAAACATCCTGGGGTAAATGGCTTATTCCACTTCTTAGACCCCTCACTGCCCTGATGCTTATCCTAACCCTAGGTCCCTGTATAATTAACAGAATACTCAATTAAAGAAAGGATAGGAACAATCCAGTTGAAAGAAAGAAAGAAAGTGCTCATGATTGAGCTAGGGTGCAGAAGAAGAGGGGAATGAGGGACTCCATTTTGTAACCAATATGTCATTTTAAAATGTATAAGCCTCTAGAGCAGTAACTGAAAGCAGTGGGGGAAGGGGGGAAAGAGCCCCCACCCAAACATCAGCCAATCCTGTATCGCCCTGTTTTCATGCCCTTCCTTTGAACCAGCCAATCCTGTATCGCCCTGTTTTCGCAGTCTTGCCCCTTTAAATAGGCAAGACAGCCCAGAATCGGGGCCTCGCCATTTTCCCTGCTCTATCAGCATGAGCGAGGCCCGGATTCGAATCTGAAATAAATTCCCTCTTGCCCTTGCATCGGTGTCGGCTCCTTGGTGACTTGGGAGGAAACTGGATTTAGGGCACAACATCGTCAGTGAAAGTTCCTGATTACTATTTGCTTCCTCCCCCCTTCCTTGTATAGATTTGATTGTTATTTGAACAAAGGAAAAGAAGAAACTGAATCCGTTCCCTACACAGCTTGACTGAAGACCTGTTGGTGAGAGAGTCCACTGGGTGATCTGTGAAGGGAGGAGAACAAATAGTGGGAGAGGATGGAGATTTAGGGGGACATGGGGCACGAACCTGGCAACATGGGAGGACATGCTAGAGAGATGAGGCAATGGAAGGAAGGAGACCAGAACTATGAGGGACAAGTCCCTTGCGATTCTGCTTTCAACTGTGGTGTTTTTGCCTTGTGAGTTGTTTGAGAGTCTTGTTTTCCTCAGTCCTTTCTCCCATCACCCACTCTTCCTAACTCAGATCTCTTTCTCTTAAGAAGAGACTCAGATCATAAGTAGACAATGGGCAGACTTTCCAGACGATGAGAAAGATGCTTTGTGTAGACAGTACATGATCTTAGAACAGGCAGAATATGCAAACTTTGTGTTTCTTTCTTCTGTGATCATGTTTAGCAGGACATTCCACTTCGTTCATTAGTACATTCACATCTGCTGTTGTTGTTGTGTGCTGTCGAGTCAGAACTGACCCATTGTTGACCCTCCAGTGGGTTTTCAAAGGCAGTTAAAGTTAATCACATGGGAGGAGAGTGCCCATCCTTCTCCCACAGAGCAGCTGCTCCATTCAAACCGCATGCCTTCGGGATTGCAAAGCAGCTTCTTAGCACTAGGCCACCAGAGCTCCCTACAAGTTACTTCTCGGGGTACCTAAAGTTCCCCACATGTAGCCATTGCACTGAAGACTTCTCCAGAATCTCACAAGGCCCAAGTTCTATTTATTTTTCCTAATTATGCTCAAATATTGGTGGGAGATTGAGGTGAAGGATGAAGGTAGGAGGTGGGATTTTAAATTTGGCATTTTCTTTCCATGATGTTTCAGACATTTTTTTCCTGCAATTTTGAAGAAAAGCATTCCAGTGACTAATGACATACCCTCACTAAAGAAAAGAGGGAAGCAAAATTATCAGAGTACACACAAGAAAGCAAATTAGAAAGTAGGCTCCACTAAAACTTGTGCCACTAACTTGTTTTGTGACCTTGTTGTTATTGTTATGTGCTGTTGAGTTGCCTACAACCCACAGGGACCCTATGTACAGCATCTCTGAAGCCTGCCCTGTCCTGAGCCAGTCTCACTGACTCTGACACACCCAACCCCATTGCCCCAGTTACTGTATCAATCCATCTCATCTGGGGTCTTCTCCACCCTTCCAAGCATGATGTCCTTCTCCAAGGACCTCTTCAGGCCTCAAGATTTATTCATTACAAAGAAGGTATGTTGTCATAGACTATGCATGAGCTTTTCTGGATGAAACTATATCTTAATCTTGAGAGCTTGTTGCAAATATGATTGATCCTCTGAAAGACGACAGCAATGTTACTATAAAATTAAGTGTTATAGCTAATGTGAGGATTTTATAAGCTTACAGGAAAACCGATGTGTTGTCTTAGAAACATTCAGCTTATCTAGTTTTCAAAGACAGCAGTGGTGCAGTGATAGAATTTTCACTTTCCATGTGAGATACCTGGGTTCAGATCCCAGCAAATGCACCTCAAGAGTGGCCACCGACTCAGCGGTCAGCAGAGGCTTGCATTTTGGTAGAGTTGGGGAATAGATTAATTTTTTAATTTAAAAATCTTCTCTATTGTTTATTGTATCACACATATGAATTACATTTGATGATTGAAAAAAAATGGACTTATATGGTGGCCTAATTTACCATTAGCTGCATTGCAATCCCGAAGGCACGTGGTTCCAGGCCACCAGCTGCTCCGTGGAAAAAAGATGGGCAGTCTCCTCCCATGTGATTAACTGCCTCTGAAAACCTGCAGGAGGCTCAGCTACAGGTTGGTTCTGACTCGATGGTACACAACAACAGCCCAACAACAACAACAACATACAAGCATAAGGAGTCCTAGAAGTATAGTGGTTAAGCTCTTGGCTTCTAAGTGAAAGAAAAGCCAGTAGTTTGAACATACCAGCGGCTCTGCAGAAGAAAGATATGGCAGTCTGCTTCTACAACCATAAATGTAACAGTCTTGAAACACCTGTGGGGCGATTCTGTATCCTGTCATTGTTGTTGGGTGCTATGTAGTCAGCTCCAACTCATGTGTCTCTAACATCACTGATAAACGACTCATAAATGTCATCTCCAGGTAGAGAGCGCTCACCTTTCTCCTTACCTTGGAGTAACTAGTAGATTCGAACCACCAGAGAACTGAGGACTTCGGTTTAGCAGCACCACGCTCTGTGCAGTCTGTATCACTAGAGCTCCCTAACTCAAAGCAATTCTATATACGACAGAATAAGACACTCCCTGCTTATTCGGTGCTGTCTTCACAAGTGCTGCTGTGCTTCGTCCCACTGTTGTAGTCACTGTGCGAGTGACCCCCTCTTTTTCACTGTCTACTTTACCAAGCATAATATTTTTCTCCTGTGCCATGCCCAAAGCGTGTGAGACCAAGTCTCGCCATCCTCACTTCTAAGGAGTACTCTGGTACTCCTCCTCACTTCTAAGGAATACTTCTTTCAAGATAGACTCGTGGCTCCTTGAACAGTCAATGGTATAAGCAATATTTGTTGCCAACACCACAGTTCAGAGTCATCAAATCTTCCTTATTCATTGTGTAACATTCATATGCATGTGACTTTAAAAACAAAGGAAGGAAGGAAGGGAGGGAGGGAGGGAAGGAAGGAAAACAACCCTTCAAACTCATTGCCATCAAGTCAGTCCTGAGGTTGTAAATAACAAGAGGAGGAGACAGTCCATTTTTCTCCCTCAGAGCTGCTGGTGGGTTTAGAAAACCAGAGACATGCAGCCTTTGAGTAGCACGACTCACTACTGACAATACTATGGTTTGGGTGAGGGAAAACCTTCGTCCTCTAAAAGACAGTGGAGTGTACTGGGGCTGGAAGGGGATTGTATACCAATGAAGGAATTTTACTTTTCAAAGAGAAGAGCGAACTGGGGGTAGGGGGAACAGTGGGCAGGGAGAAAAATGCAACAATGAATGAATGGAAAGCCAAAATCTCTGTAAACGTTCATTAAAATTAATAAAATAAAATAAATACATCTGTGCTCTAGAAAAAGAACTTTAAAGAGATCCTTGACAGCGTATTTTCCCAATGCACTATGTCTTTAATTTCACAAACGTTGATTGTGGATCCAAGTAAGATGATATTCTTGACAACTTCAATTTATTTCTCCATCTGTAGATGTCACAACTTTGCTTACTGAAAGTGAAGATGATTTGACACACTTAACTGTAGGAGACTGAAGACTGCAGCCTTCAATAGAAGTTACATCTTAATACCAAGAAAACAAAAATACCACTGGACCAGTAAGCAACATCATGATAGATGGAGGAAAAGACTGAAATTGTGAAGGATTTCATTTACCTTGGATTCACAATGAACATCCACGGAAGCAACAGCCAAGAAATCAGTGTTGCACTGGGAACATTTTCTGTCAAGAATTTCTTCAAAGCGCTTAAGATAAGGATGCTGGTTTAAAGACGAAAGTACACTTGATATTGTTGTTATTGTTGTTAAGTGCCATTGAGTCATAGATGACTCATAGTGACCCTGTGAATGAAAGACCTGAACACTTGTATAACTTTCATTGTTTCTCCAAGTTCATAGAGTTTCCAGAGGCAAGCTATTTTGGACGTGGATGCCACTCCTGCTTCCAAGCTCATTTTAATCAGGGAGCTCCACCAAACAGTGTCCACCATGGGTAACCAACATCGCATTTGGCACATTAGTGTCACAGTGTTCAAGTTCACAGCAACCATGAGTTACCTCTGTACAGCAAATGGACAGACCAGTGCTATGCCACTTAGAAGAATGTTTGACCAAAAACAATTAAAACCAGGCCTGAGGGTCACAGATTAAGATCACCCACCTTTAGCTTGGTAGCATCACTTTCTACCCACAAGGCCAACAGAGCTCTCTCTATGTTGTTAAGTGTGTTGAGTCATGGACGACTCATAATAACCCTATGAATAAAAGACCTGAACTCTTATATAACTTTCATCATTTCTCCAAGTTCATAGACGTAGATGCCAGTCCTTTAAAAAGGCACTTTATATAGGCCAAGATGTTTTCAAATGAATTTGAAAAGCGTGAAATGACTAAGGAAAACTGAAGAAGAATCTATGCCTTTGAGTGTTGGAGAAGAATACTGAATATCTCATAGACTGTCAGAAGAACAGACAGATGTTTCTTGGCAGAAGGGCAACCAGGGTGTACCTTAGAGGCAAGGATGCTGAAACTTCATTTCACAGACTTTGAAGGCATGTTGTGAGGAGGGGCCCATGCTTGGAAAAAGACTAATTCACAATGGGAGGAGACTGTCCATCTTTCTTCTGAGGAACCTCTGGTGGATCCAAGCCACCACATGTGGCCTTTGAATTATCAGTAGCAAGGATGAAAACCCAAACAACAATCAGATACTGATGTTATTCTAGCCTCACAATAACCATCAGTTGTTGTTGTTGTGATCTGCATTTTATAGAGAAAGAAACTGGGACAAATTTATCAAGTGGTTTACCCCATTTAGCCACTTAAAGTGACAAGACCTGGATTCCAACTGAGGTTCTTGACTCAAATACCTAAGACTTTTCATGGCACCACTGCCTCTTAAGGCAAAAGAAACATCAGTACATACAGTGGGTACCTGAAGGCATACCTTTCTTCTCTCATTACCATCTATTTACTCTATGTCTAAAGTGTACAAGGATGTCCGAACAACATCAGAAGCCCCAGAATGATAAAGAATGGCTTTTTGAGGAGAAAGCCTTTATTGTAGAATGCCACAAGCTTGGCATTTACAACATATTATTTAAAAAAATTCTAATTCCACTTTCTGTTTTGCTGAGTCTTACCTGATCAGTTGCTGCTTTTAGCACCTGCCGTTTACATGAGAACAATTGTAAGGCAGTTGCATCTGCCCTTATGTCTAAGATAGTGATAAAAGACAAGGGTGAGAGATACACATTGTCTGATCAGCATTAATAAAAAATGTGCTAACGTGGAGAGTATGGACAGAATACATGGATGCAATGTTTCCTTTTTGGATGAGGAAAATGTTATGGTTGGAAGACAATAGTTATGGTAACACAACATTGAGGATTTTATGTTTATGTTTGGCAATAAGATAGCTTTTGAAAAGAAATAGAATGAAGTTAATTTCTTTCTTCACAAAGTACATAAAAATTGACCCAAAACAGATCAAAGATCTGACTCTAAAGATGAAAAATAGAGAACTTTAAGCATAAAAATAAGAACTTTTTAAAAAAAACAATAAGGAAAATTATATTGCCTTGGATTAGACAATGGTTTCATAGTAATGTCAACAAAATAACAAAGGACAGGAGAAAAAGTAGATTAACTGAACTCGATTATCAAAATGAAAGATTTTTGTACTTCAAAAAATATCACCAAGAAAGTAAAACACAGAAATGGCAAATGCTTTGTTAAATGTCTACCTTCTACAACAAAAGGAAATGAAAAGGTAATAGAAATAAACAGAATGGGAGAAAATGCTTATAAATGACCTAAAAAAAAAAGGTCTAGTACAAAGAATATATGAAATCAACAATAAATACAACTTGATTTCAAAACTTGAATAGACATTTAACCAGAGAAACTATGCAAAATTAAAGCAATACATGAAAATATATTCAACATCAGTAGCAAGGATGGAAACCCAAACAACAATCAGATACAACTTTACACCCTCTAAAATATGCAAAGTGACAAGTGGTAACAAGGATGTGGAGAAATTGTAATCCTCATACACTGCTGGTTGTGTTGTTGTTGTCACATTCCTTCGAGTCACCTGCAACTCGTAGCGACCCTATGGACAACAGCCTTAAACCCTGTTCTGTCCTGTGCTAATCTGTCTCCTACACATCTACCCCCATTAACCCAGTGAGTGAATCAATCCATCTCATTGAGGGTCTTCCTCTCCTGCACTGTCCCTCCACCCTCCTAAGCATGACGTCCCTCTTCCAAGGACGGGTCCCTCTTCCAAGGACCAGTCCCTCTTTGCAACATGTTCAAAGTATGTCAGATGAAGCTTCAGAATCCTTGCCTCCAAGGAGAAGCCTAGTTTCACCTTCTCTAGGACGAACCTGTTTGTTTTCTTAGCAGTTCATGGTATATTCAATACTGTTCTCCAGCACCACAGCTCAAAGGCAACAATTCTGTTTCTATCATCCTTAGTCACTGTCCAGCTCTCTAACACACAGCAAGTGATAGCAAAGACCATGGCCTGTATCAGGCGCACCTTAGTCTCCAGACAGACATCATTGCACTTCAGTACTTTGGAGAGGTCTCTAACAGCAGACTTTCCCAATGGTAAAACAGAAAATTGTACAATCTTCTTAGAATACACTTTAGCATTTATTTAAAAACTAAAATATAGAACTGCAACTTGACCAAGTAATTAAACTCCAAGGTATATACCCAAGAGGAAAAAAGGACATATATCCTTGTAAAAATGTGGGCAAATATTCATGGCAACATTATTCATATTAAAAATATTCATAGAATTATTATTCATAATAGCTCAAATTGTACACAACCTAAATGTTCATCATGTAATGAATATATAAACAAAATGTTATCTCTTCATAAAATGGAATATTATTCTGTCATAAAAAGGAATGGAATATTTGATAAAACTTGGATGAATCTTGAAGATGTTATACTAAGTGAAAGAAGAGAATGTCAAAGGAGCACACATTGTAACATTTTGTTTTTCTAAATGTCTGATTATGAAAATCTATAGAACTAGAAAGGAGTTGCAACAAATAGTAATGGTGAATGAATTGGGCTTGACTGAGTATGGGTTTTATTTGGGGAATGACCAAAATGTGCTTGAATTAGATAATAGCTGCACAGTCTTGTGACTACACTCAAACCACGTTGTAGTCCATAAAAGGTAAGTTTTCTGTAATATGAATTATCTATCAGGCATATATTATTTTTAAAATGGTGGAATCGTAAGTTTGACAACCAAGTAGGAGAAATGTGTAAAACTGTTCTCTTTTTCCATAGTAGCTAGCAAAACCAGTTGTTGCAAGTATATAATAGAGTATGGAAAGGTACGGCTAAAAAAATGGTATTTCCCTTGTGAATTTACAAGGCCAGATAGGTCTAACCAAGCCACCACTTCCCACAGGTTAATTGGATTGGAAAGGCACAAGTAAATAGAAACAGAAAACAGAATCCCCTACAAGAGGTTAAAAATAAATAATAATTTTAAAAGCCCCAAATTCATTGCTATGAGCTGACTCATAGGCAACCCTCGAGTGGGTTTTCAGGAGGTTGTAAATCACGTGGTACAAGACTAGCCCATCTTTCTCCTGAGGAACCACTGGCGGATTAGAACTGCCAGAGAGGTGCAGTCTTCGGGCTAGCAGCACAATTCACTGCTATGCCACCAGAGCTCCCGTCCAAGAGGTAACGTATTTTCTTAAAGAGATTAGCCATGAAATGTCACTGTCATCCTGACCAGGCCACCTTACCTAACTGAAATTGATTGGAGACATTCCCACATGTTTGCATTATCTCTGGACTATTCCATCCTAGGGGGTACAATGCACAGCCTGAGCTTATCAGCAGACCTGAAAAGAAGAGCACATACATAGGTAGTACAAAAAAACCGCCAACATAATAAATGCTTCTATCATCCCAACATTTCTTTTAGATTACCTCAGCTCATAATTCTACTTCTTCCTTTCAACATGGACCCTTTCCTTTGTGATGCTAAATGTCTACATACTAACAACCCAATGGTATGTGTTCCCCTGCCATAGGCGGTGTTGTGTGGTAGATGGCAGAAGGGGTGACTCTATGAAAGGGCAGTGTTGGGAAAGGAGGCAGGTCAATGCACATTTTATTGCCAAAAGGTTTTGGACAATGGCCTGAAAGGCTAATTTGGCTGTTCGAACTAGATTTTTTTACTTTGGTCTGGGTACAAAGAAAACACAATGTAGAGAAAGTTAGTCTTTACAAAATTCTAGACTTTTTTGAGGAGTTGAGTGAAGGTTGCCTCTCAAATTTGTAGCTTGCGGTCAATTGTCTGATTGAAATCTACAGAAAGCGTATAATTTGAGTAGGCTTGTCTTGGTGAGCAGAGAATTATGCTCTTTCTTCCCTGAAAATCATTCTAGATTAATGCCAAACATTCTTCTCAGGTCTTGGCTTCTAATACTGTCCACCTAGCTCCTTGCCTTTATTCGCATTTTGCTTAGGTTGTTCCATGACTATAAGGAGACTTTTTGAGTCCTCGTTGCTGTTGTTGTGTACCGTCGAGTCGGAATCCATCCATATCTGACCCTCCAGCAGGTTTCCAGAGGCTTTTAATCACATGGGAGCAGATTGCCCATCCTTCTCCTGTGGGGCAGCTGGTGGGATTCAAACCACTTACCTTTGGGATTGCTGACCAGCTTCTTACCACTAGGCCACCAGAGCTCCCTAGTCTACCTACCAAAGCTACAAATTTAAGTCAGGTGGTTCATACTTACTTCAAAAGGAAACCACCTCGTCAACAGCTCTTGCAAATTGCTTAGAGTTTCATTTTTTAATTCTGTGGCAGCCCCAGTCCCATGTCACCTACGACAACAATGGATGGGGACAGATAGACACAATAATAATTGAATGCACTGACTGTCAGTAGTGGGTGATGATCATGGGCTGGCACGAAGATCTGAGGTGGGCCAGGTTCTTGTTTGTGGATACACTGAAGTGCTATGCTAATTAACAGCTAGAGAAGCAGATGGAAAGCAAACACAAACACTAGAGGGTAGAATCAAGGCTGTTATCAGGTTGAATCCAAGGCCAAGCTGACATTATGAGAAGACAGCAATTTGTTTAGGAGCCCAGCAAACTGACTGACAGGGGAAGAGAACAGGGGAGACAAATGGAACAAAGCAGACACACCATGATAAAAACTCTATACCGTCAGAGAGAGAGAGAGAGACAGACATCTGGTGGTTTCCCAATTCTATTGTAGGCCCCTTAAATTCGTTTAAATCGTCACCGCAAATGGCGACTATTGCCGTCCTGCACCTGTTTGTAAGCACGGTCGTCAATTTAAAAGTGTGCGGCAACATGTTAATAAACTCTCTTCCCTTCAAAGTATTCAGGTGAGCCTCTTGCTGCTTGAACATAAAAAGGCAAATTACAAAAACCCAATATTTGGGTGCTGTACCAAAGGTCACAGGAGGGTCGCCTGCCCCAAATGCAGATGCACAAACTAGCACATAGCATGAGGCTGTGACAGGGCAGGTGCTTGTTAAATAATAAATGAATGGCATATTTATAGCCTCCAGACTCTGGGGCTCAGCTGGATGGTGAAAGGCAGCCTGCTCCAGGGACTGCTGACCTCACCTTCACTTCTCTTTCCTCACGGAGGAAGATTCCATACACATTTTGAGAAGCTAATAATCCCACTTTGCCTTCAGATGAATCTTTCTGGAAGAACTCAAAGGAGTCTTGTAGCTTGCCAGCAACATGACAACCAGCTTTTCGTAACACAGAAAGGGACCACAGAAGAAGCCAAAGACTCTGAGGAATAGCAAGTTTAAAAAAGAAGGAAGTGGGGGGGGGATATAAAAAAGGATTTCAAGAGAACAGTTGGGAGAACTTCCTGCCAGTGAGGAAGGGCTCAGAAATGAAAAGAGTGATCACTCCTCAGTGCAATCCTCAAAGGGAAAAGGCATTGATTACCTGTGTTGAGCTCTGATGGCTTAGTGGTAAGGAGTTGCACTGCCAACCCCAAGGCATAGACTTCATATCCACCAGCTGCTCTGTGAGTAAAAGATTGGTAATCTCCATCTTTGCCATTTACTGCCTCTGAAAACGCACCAAAAGGTCAGGCTTTCAATTCTTTTTTTTTTATTTTATTTTATTAATTTTAATGAACATTTACAGAGATTTTGGATTTCCATTCATTCACTGTTGCACTATTTTCTCTAGCTCCCCCAGTTCATTCCTCTCTTTTTCCCCCCTCGAAAGTCTGTTTTAATTGTCCCACTGCCACCGTGCTTGTCAAAACCAAATCTGATTAATCTTCTTTGCCAAGGCTTTCAATTCTTAATTCACAACTTGTAGTCTTAAAGAGAGGTCCCTCAGAGGTCTCTTTCACAGAGGCCCCTCAGAGACCTCTTTGGGTTCTAGAATCTATGAAATGGAAAAGGAATAACACTCTGTTTTTAACATAGATAAGAGTACTGGTTATCCCAGTGTTTGGAAAAGGACATGTTTAGAAAGATGGAGGGTCAGTGAAAGAGAAGAAGACCAACAAGATAGATTGACATAGTGACTGTAACAATGAGCTTAAGTATATTAGTGATCATGAAGGTGACACAGGATAGGGTGAGGTTCATATCCATTTTCTTTCAGTGTTGGTTTGAGTCATACACGACTCAATGGCACTAAACAAGAAAAACATACATTCATCTTGATTGTCATTTGAGCTTTTTCTTTGTAGATGTTGTTGTTAAGTGCCATTGAGTCAAGTACTACTCATAGCCACTCTAAGAACAACAAATCTAAACCCTGTCCTAACCTGTGTCATCCTCATAATCCCAGACACATTTCAGCCCATTGCTGCATTTACTGTGTCAGTCTCCCTGATTGAGGGTCTTCCTCCCCTTCACCATCCCTATACCTTCCTGAATATGATGTCCCTTTCCAAGGAATAGTCTCTCCTAGAAACATGCCCAGAATATGTGAGACAAAGCTTCATCATCTTTACTTCCAAGGAGCTCTCTGGCTGCACCAACTCCAAGATGTATCTGTTTGTTCTTTTGGTAGTCCATGTGATATTTAGTACTCTTCTCAACACCACAACTCAAAGCATCAATTCTTTTTCTGTCATTTTTTATTCATTGTCCCACTCTCAGATACATAGAGAATCATGGAAAAGACATGGTTGAATCAGGTGCACCTTGGTCTTTAAACTGATATCATTGCTCCCTACCACTTTGGAGAAGTCCTTGACAGCAGATTTTCCCAACGCAACACATCTTCTGATTTCTTTACTTCTGGTACCTAGGGTATTGATCGTGGATCCAAGCAAGATGAAATTGACAACTTCAATCTTTCCTCCATCTTCCATCATGTTACCTATAGGTCCAATGGTTAGGATTTTGTTTTCTTGATTTTAAGATATAATCTATATTGAAGCCCATAATCTTTGATCTTCTGCAGCAAGTACTTCAAGTCCTCTTCACTTTCAGCAAGCACAGCTGTGTAATCTGCATAATACAGGTTGTTGATAAGTGTTCCCCCAATCCTGATGCCACATCCCTCTTCCTAAATTCCAGTTTCTCGAATGATTTTATCAACATCAAAACTGAACAGGTATGGAGAAAGGATAGAGCTGTGATGCTCACCAAAACCACAATGAGATACCATCTCATCCCAGCAGCAGTGGCAATGTTTAGCAGGGCAACAAGCAATAAATGTTGAAGAGGATGTGGAGAGATAGAAATTTTTATACACTGTTGGTGAGACTGTAAAATGATGCAACCACTCTGGAAGACAGTTTTGTGTTTCCTCAAAAAGTTGAACACAGAAACTCTGTATGACCCAGCTAATCCACAACTAGGAATACACCCCAAGGAAATTAGAACTGAGACACAAATGGAGATCTGTACGCCAATGTTCATAGCAGCGTTATTCACCATTGCAAGATCATGGCAACAGCCCAAATGTCCAACTACTACTGAAAGGATTGAGAAATTGTGGTGAAATCACACAATGGAATGATATGCAGCACTCAGGAGCAAAAATTTTGAAAAATACTATGTCACTTGGAAATTGAAAGAATTTGTTCAAATTTGTATTCAAATTTTATAAATAAACTAGTAGAGAGGAAAAAATACTAGAACTTGGAGGAGACTTGAAAGCATTATGCTGAGTGAACTAACTCATTCTCATAAGGACAAATACTGCATAAGACTATTATCGTAAAAATAGAAGGTTAATTAATAAAACATGTATAGGGACACAAGGGGGGAAGGAGTGGGAGAAAAGTGGTGAGAATGGGTAGGGGCAAAACCACAGGGTTGCACCTTTTGGTGGGTGGAGGGTGGGGGTGAAGGAAATAGTAGAGATCCAATGGGGACCTATAAAGATTGGGTAATGATTGGTAAGGTCCAATGGTGATTGATTTTATAAAAAATAATGCATGGGAATGATTGTATGAAACATAATATGAATGAAGAATAGTATGAAATACAATGTGTATGGACTTTGTGAGCAAACTAACTTATTTTTTTAAAAAAGTAAACTGGGGTAGGTATGGAGGAAAATGTGCAAGAATGAATGAATGAATGAGTAAAAAAATCCAACTTTTCATTTCACAATAAACAATTTAAAAAAAACAAACTATGAAATTTTCCTTTGTTCTGTTCACACAGCAACTTCTTGATCTAGATAAAAATTTCACACGAGCACAGTTAAATGTTCTGGGATTTCTGTTCTTCTCAATGTTAGCCACAATTTGTTGATCAACACAGTTAAATTACTTTTGCATAGTAAAAAAAACCCCAATAAACAGACATACATCCTTCTTGTATTCACTGATTTCAGCCAAGATCCTTTTGACTTCATCAATGATATATCCCTGGTGCCATGACCTCTATATATCCAGTTTTAACTTTTGACAGTTCTCTGTCAATGTACTGTTCTAGTTGTTTTTTAGATAATCTTCTGCAAGATTTTACTTGTATGTGGTATTAATGATATTCTATAATTCCCACATTCTGTTAGATCATCTTTCTTGGGAATGAAAACAGATATGATCTCTTCCAGTGAGCTAGTCATGTAGTGGTTTTCCAATTTTTCTGGCACAGACTGGTAAGCACATCCAGGGCTACAAATGTTAAAACATGTTAATTGGTATTGCATCAATTCCTGAGGCCTTGTTTTCTGTTAATATCTTCAACACAACTTGAACTTCCTTCAT
>NW_006399833.1:12678619-12707866 GCF_000299155.1 Elephantulus edwardii
CCTTTTCATCTCCGGAGTAGTATATCATATGATCATCTGATTCAAAATGCCCCATGCCGGTCCATCTCATCTCACCAATGCCTAGTATGTCAATATTTATGCGTTCCATTTCCTCTTTAACAATATCTAATTTTCCCACATTCATCGTTCTCACGTTCCATGTTCCAATCACTCATGTCTGCTTACAATTGTTCTTCTTCCTTTGTATTTCCATACCCAAAGGCAATAGGTGGGTTTAAAGTAAGTCATTAAGTGCATGTTTTCCAGAGTGTGCTCTTCCTCCCAACAGGGAAATTCCCTCACCACATTTTTCAAGAGAGAAGGCCTCTGAAGGGACCTCCACGTTAGGGTTAGGTTATCTTTGCCAACATATAATACAGTCATAGAACCTTACAAGCTTAGAAAGTAAAAGGCCTAATGTGAAGACTATCCTATTCTATTCTCTCACACTTTCATATGGAAATGTTGAGAAGCCAGAAGGCAATAAGCAGTTACTGTCAACATTTTTCTCACTAGTCAGACATATCATCAGTCCTCAGAAATTCTGTTCTTTTGGAAACAAGTGTGTGTTTTTGCCAACACAATCTTTAGAAGGCTCTAGGACCTTTACAGGCCTTACATCCAGAGAGACAGGACAACATTATGGTTTAAGAGGAAAGGGATTTCTCCCCCCCCCTCCCCCTCAGTCTGGACCTAATAAGATCGATCAAGTGTTCTGCCACTTAGAAGTTATGTGATATTAGGGAGCTCTGGTTGCCTAGTGGCAAGAAGCTGCACTGAAATCACAGAGGTACTTGGTTCGAATCCACCAGATGCTCTGCTGGAGAAGGAGGGGCAATCTCCTCCTGTACCAGTCAGATCCAATTTGACATTACACACACTAATTAAAAAAAAAATTTTTAAACAATTTTAAAAAATAGAAGTCATATGATATTAGGCAAACCACTCAATAACTTGATGCCTCAATCCTCAACTTTAAAATGAGCATAGTAACAGCGTCCTGCCTTACAAGGTTGCTTTGATGATTAATGGGAATAAAACATAAAGTATCTGACACTTATAAAATCTATGGCTCCTCTCCCAGTTTACACCTCACACTAGTTTCTTCCTTACCTGTTTATCCTAATAGAAACTAACTGAAGACCAAAAGCAAACTCAATAGCTGCCTGATAAATCAGCCCAAATAGCCTCTGGAGTTTTCTAAAAACCAAACAATAGTTTAAATGTAAAATAAAAATGTCTGCCGTGAGTGTAACACTCTTTCAGGAATTGTCTATACGTTGCTGCTCCTGACAGAATACCTGAAGTATATGGGATAATGTTTCATTATCTTTGCCTCAAAGGACCACCCTGGTTACACTTCCTCCAAGGCAAACCCATTTTGTTGGCAGTCTAAAAAGAAATTAGGGGGTTTACTTGAAAGTATTATTCCTAAAGGAGAAAAAGTTAGTTTGCAAATTCACATTATGATAATGTAGATGTGTCATGTGCACCCAACAGCAATACTTTCTAACCTCAGTTTCTCTAGATAAATTGTTGTGATCACTAAAAGATAATTAAGAATTGGTGAAATGCTGAACAACGTGGATTTAGAATAAATTATGCTAGGTGACATACTGGAAGCAGGAGTGGCACCTACTTCCTAAACAGCATGCCTCTGGGAACTCTATGAACTTTGAGAAACAATAATAGTTACAGAAAGGCTTCAGGTCTTTTGTTCATAGGGTAACTGTGAGTCATGCTCAACTCGGCGGCAATCAACAACAACATGGGATATTCAGTACTCTTCTCTAACACCACAATTCAATTCTCTTACGGAGCAGTGGCCTTTATGTTACTAGAGAAGGGAAAACACAAAGTTATCTGGGGAGCACTGGTAGCCTAGTGATAAGAGGCTGAACTGCAAAGGCACAGGATTCAAATCCTCCATGGACTCTGTGGGAGAAAGACGATCACTCTCTTCCTGTCCAATTAACTACGTCTGAACGCCTGCCAGAGGGTCAACAATGGCTTGGTTCCAATGGTTCTTCACATCAGTTTGACATTATAAAGTGGTGGTTCAATTAGCAACAAAGAAATTTACTTGTCAGTGTCAGGCCCTGCCCAATTCTGAAAGAGTGGGATCATATAAAAAATATTGATACCCATGTATTTCACTCAGTAGCTCTGGTGGCTTAGTGGTAAGGAGTTGCACTTCCAATCCAGCGGTACACAGTTTGAATCCACCAGCAAGTCTGCAGAAGAAAAATGGGAAATCACCTCCCATGTAATTAAACTGCCTGTTGAACCCACCGTAAATTCAACTATGAGTCGATTCTAACTTGACTGTACATAACAACTGTAGCCCAAGAACATGCATTTTATGCACAGCCCAGTGATTTTTATGTATCTGGTCCTGATGCCAACACTTAAGTAAACCATCACAAAAATATTCTTAGTAATGGATGCCGTAACAACAGGAAAAACAAACCAAAAAAACCCAAAACTCCTTTAATCCAGCCTTGCCACATCTAACCATAGCTTGTGTTTCAATCATATATTGTTGCTAAGTTCCAATTTTCTTGCCTCTTTAAGCATGTTATGTCCCTTGGAGAAGTCTTTCCCATTGAATAGGCTCAGCTAGATACTTTTCTGTTCTTTTCTGCTTCTACAAGGGGAAAGAAAGTCCTTTAGAGGGTATTAACTATCATCACTAATATGCTCTGGTATTGTGCCGATAACCAAACGGCTGTGTATCTGTGGTGGTTTGAATCCACCAATTAATTGCTCAAAGAGAAAAGAAAGCACTCCCAGTTGAGTTTTACAGTCTTAGGAACTCAAGGGAGGGTCACTGTAAATTGGAATCAACTCTATGGCAGGTTTTTTACCATCCTTATTCATTCCCTGGGTGGTTCAAAAGATTCAGAATGCGCGGCTGCTTCTGGAAACGTTCAAGATGTGAGTCCGTCTCAAAATGAATGCCTGATGATGCACTTCTGTAAAAGTCAGATCCTGAACATCCTACGGAGCACAGTTACACTCTGAAATCTGTGGAGTAAGGAAGTAAGATAAACGCAAAACTGCCTCGGTTAAACCGCACGCACTCCCTTAGTCTTGTCCCTGAGTGGCAAACACAATTAAGCCTTCAACTCCCCACTGAAATACTGGCAGTTCGAACTCACCCAGAGGCATGCAGGAAGATAGCTAGGTGATTTGTTTCTGACAGCCTTGAAAATACCCTGCGGAGCACTCTCCCTGCACGCAGGAGATCGTCAAAGGTCAGGCTCCACCAGGTTACAAATAACAACTCACTGCACGTGCGCAGTTGCTCAGCGAGCAGCCATTTTCCTTAAACATCCCCTCACGAAATTCACCAGGTGTTTTCCTCAAGCGTGGTTGCTGCACTTTGACTTCACAAATGGGACCAAGCCCAGGCCAGGAGTCAGGTGTCATAGCCAATGTGGCAGCTTTAACATGTCAACAAAACGTCAGGTGCACAATATCAGCCACACCTTGAAATCAATGCAGCTACATCCTAGCTGCCTTCAGCCTTTCCCTGCTCCCAGAACTACTGCATTCTTGTATCCCAGTAGGTGTATCTCTGTTGCACTACTCACCTGACCCTTCAGCGGGTTTTTGGAGGTTGTAAATCACATGAGAAGAGAATGCTCATCTTTCCGCCTCAGAGTCTCTGGTGGATTAGAACTGCCAGAGAGGTACTTACTTTGTGTTAATAGTGCGTTTACTGTATGTTGTTGTTTACCGGGCAGTTGAAACCCTCCAGCGGGTTTTGAGAGAGGCAGTTAATGGCATGGGAGGAGATTGCCTGTCTTTCTCAGCAACCCTTTGGTTTTGCCGCCCAGTTTCCACTATACCACCAGAGCTCCCTAACCCACTCAAAACTTCACTTCCCAGGTGTTTTTTGTTTCTGGGCAGGGAAAACCTCCTGAGTGTTGCCACCTACATGCATACAAGAGTATAATAGCTATTAGGTTCCCATCCCCATCCCCAAGTGCCCTGCCTCTGCATTAGTTACTATGCCAATCCTCTTCACCAAACATGACTGTTACTGGTTGTTTGGTTTTATGACCCTGAGTAGAAACCTAATACTGGGTAATTTGTTATTTATTTGCTTGTTTTATAACTCTTGTAGCAACTAAAATTAATTCAGTGGAGAATTCACAAGGCTGCCCTCCCGTTCTATCTCATCAATTCTTATGCAGGCAATTCCCACATTTAACTTTTCCACATTCTCCCCCAGAGCCATAGGGCTGTTCAGTTAATGAGCTCACAGACTCAAATTCACTGCTATGGAGTTGATTCCAATTCATGGTGACCATCCGGTGGGTTTTCTAAGGGTGTAAATTTAACAAGAGTTAAGATTAACAGCCCGTCTTTCTCCCATGGAGCCACTGGTGGATTCAAATAGCCAGAAACCTTGGCCTTATGTTAGTGCACATCAAACTATGAAACTATGCCAAAAGCTTCAAGGAAAGGCTGCATTTGACTTGATCTTGGAAAGATGGGCAGATGTTTACAGGAAAAGGTGGCAATAAAAGGGAATTCCAGAAAGGAGCAACAAACACTCCAATTTTACGTGAGTCTTTGATAGCAAATAGGTTAAAGTCTTTGAATGCCATTTTCCCCAAACAGAAAACTACACTTTTATTCCTTTTCCCGCATGGTAAGAATAAATGAAGCAATGTCTATTGAAACTTTGGGGAACTTTCCAGGACACATATGATTTTCAAAGAAGAATATAGTTTTAAAAAAGATATCACCCTTTCCTGGAATCAAGTTTTTTTTAATAATTGATTTTAATTCAATCATTCATATATACATTACGTTTTATAGTATCAGTTACAATAGATTAATGCCTTTTTTGAATCAAGGTCTTACTGACTTGTCTCCATTTTTTTTTTCCACTCAGCTTGAAACATAAGTATTAGGACCTTACCTAAAGAAAAGGCACTGGTATCTGTCTGGGTGTGTTGAATTCTGTCCCTCTTAAAAATATCCAGGGTGAAAATTCTCAGTGAAGTTGGAGAAAGGAAAGACAGTATATACATCATGGTCCCTGGGGAGGTGTTTTAACACTCACAGCCTTCCACCTGTTGCTGGGTTTGTCAGAACAGGAAGAGGGAGGTGGAGAGTTCTAGGAGGCATCACAATTTTTTTTAAATACTCCAGGTGACTGTGAAACATTCCCTGATCTAGAAAGATTCTTGGCTTCCCTCGAGTAACTCAATCCAAGATCTTACACTTTTTCCTGCCAAAAAGTTCCTTATATTTACTTCACACCTATTTCTTCTTTGTTTAGCTCCCACTGAAGATAAAGGATAACTCCCAAGTATCTTCCATATGTGTACACAGGGGGAATGAATGTGAATAATTGCCATGTTCTCAAGGACTACAGTCCAACTAGTTGGAAACCTCAGCATCCCTAGGGTTGAAATGATCTCCTGGCCAGATGTTTCCTTCCCAGGTTGGAACAGGGCATAAAGCTCCCAGTGGAACAGACTTGTCCAGCTGGATCAGCTGCAGGTGGAGTAAATGGGTCCCAGGGGCCCCATCAGGTCACCTTGCTGATTATGACTCAAGCCAGCAGCTCTTTATTTCTTCCTGTCTGTCCCACTTCCCACCGTTCATCTCTGTGGGCAGCTGCCAGACCGGGGAGTAAGAGTTGGTCGGGGGAGGGGGCAGTTCTTAATGGATACTCCATCTCTTCAGTGGTTTGGGGTCTGGCAAAGATAAACCGGACCTGATACGAATTGGCTCCTCCTCCTGATGTATTTCGGTTAATGCACTAGCTGCCGAGAAGCAGCCAGGCCTGGAGCAACAAAATCAATCCCCCCTCGGCTCAACAAGCTTAAACTCAACTCCCACAGATCATTCTCTTGTATATTTTACCTATGGAGCTCAAAATGCAGTCCAGGCTTGGCTTCCTGCCACTGGCAAAGGCTGTCTCTGAGGGTCCGACCTGAGATCTTAGAAGAGCCTTAGGCAATGGTCATGTGATAAGGGGCTCCTGAAAAGTACAGTGCACACAAGCAGTCTTCACCATTCCCTCACATTTGAAAAGGAGGCAGAAATAAGTTAGTGTGTGTTACAGATGAGAAAGCTGTGGAGGTCTAGCAGTATGTCCACTATCACTCCTTTGGGCAGGGATAAGCCTTGGGTCTTGACATTTTTCATGACTACTGTCAAATGGCTATTTATTATTGATATGTTAAAGACTCTCATTTAGAGGAAAATATGGGGTCATGTTCCTATTTGTGGGTCAATGGTGACCATAGAATGACAAAATCATATGCAGTAGAACTATCCTATCACTCAAATATTTTAACTGTTACTCTCTTAATCACTTGTTATGCATCAGAGAGTTGGACAATGACCAAGGCGGATAGAAGGAGTATTGATGCCTTTGAGCTGTGGTGCTGGAGAAGAGTATTGAGAGTACCATGGACTGCTAGGAAAACAAACAGATTCATCCTGGAAAGGGTTAAACCGGGTGGCTCCTTGGAGGCAAGGATTCTGAGGCTCTGTCTAACATACTTTGGACATGTTGTAAGGAGAGTCTGGTCCTTGGAGAAGGACATCATGCTTGGTAGGGTGGAGGGAGAGCACAGGAGGGGAAGACCCTCTATGAGGTGGATTGATTCAGTGACTGGGGTAATCGGGATGGAAGTATCAAAGACAGTGCGATTGGCACAGGACAGAGCTGAGTTTAGGGCTGTTGTACATAGGGTTGCTATGAGTCTCAAGTGACTCGACGGCACATAACAACAATAACAACTCTTAAGACGGTCCAAGCTCTCCCCATCCAGGCTGTTGGTGGTCAAATATCCATCACGTTCCCACATTTCCTCGTAACAATTTCCTTTGAGTTCCCAGACTTAGGAGGTGAGACTAAGCATTCTGTAAGAATTTCAGTCAAGACAATAAATGAAAGCAAGTTGGGAGTAGGAACCACTATCAGTACTTAATACTCATATTCACTAAATTGAGGTGGCTGTTAACTGATCCTCTGATTCCGCAACCTTTAAGTGGACTTAGGTTGTCACCCTGGATGCTACTGGCCTCGTACATAGAAGCCTAAAGAAAAGGAAGGAATTGTGAACTGGCCCAGCAATATGTCCAATGTATTCAAACTGCTCATTGCATTAGTCATCATCCACACAGTCTTTTTACAATTACCGAACATCTTCTCTGCGTGTGCCAAACACATTCTTTCTACAGTTACTGAACATCTTTGTGTGTGTGTGTGTGTGCCAGATGTCAGAACTGCACATATGAACTGCAGGTACCACCCCTTTCTGTTGCTAGCCAAGTGTTAATTCCTGAGACAACGTGTCCATGGAAATGCAGACCTAGCTATAGTGTGTATGCCCATGAATACAGGTAAAAGGTTAAGTCCAAGACTCCTTTGTGATTTCCTCAGAGGTTCCAAAGGGAGATCAGTTCATTGGCTTGAATCAGCTTAAGCATTTGATTTAGTACCAAGGGCTTCAAGGAAAAGAAAGAAACTCTAACTCTACATTCCATATGACCAGGAAAGCAGTTGTTGTTGGTTTTGCATACTGTCCAGTCAGAACCTACCTGTAGCTGACCCATGAGTGGGTTTTCAGAAGCAGTTAATTGCCCATCCTTCTCCCACAGTAAAGCAGTACAGACAAGCAGTGATGTTTACAAATTAGAGCAACACTGAAGCATGTGTTTCATTGATTATGCAAAGGCGTTAGACTGTGTGGATCATAACAAACTGGCTGACTCTGAGAATAATGGGAATCCCAGAACACTTGACTGTGTTCATGCAAAACCTACCCTTCGACCAGGAGGCAGTTATCAGAACAGAGCAAGGAAATACTGCATGGTTCAAAATTGTGAAGGTTGTGCATCAAGGATGTGTTCTCTCTCCACACCTTTTCAAACTATATGCAGAACACATTATCTGGGAGGCTGGCTCTACAAGGAGAAATGTGGCATCAGGATTGGTGGAAGATCTAGCAACAAAAATTTTTGTTGTATAGATGACAGAACCCTATTTGCTGAAACTAAGGAGGACCTGATGCGTTTGCTGTGCAAGGTCAAGGACTTCAGCCTTCAATATGTATTAAAGCTCAACATCAAAAAAACAAAGATTCTCACTGCTGGGCTGATTGGCAGTATCATGGTAAATGGTGAAGGGATTGAGATTGTTGATGGCTTCGGTTTGCTTGGCTCCACAATCAACACTCTTGGCACCAGTAGCCAGGAAATTAAAAGTTGTATTGCGATGTGAAAGTTTGTTGTTAGGGACCTCTCCAAAGTACTGAAGAGCAATGATGTCAGTCTGGAGACTTAAGTGTGCCTGATATAGGCCATGGTGTTCGCAATCACTTGTTATGCATCAGAAAGCTGGTCAATGACTAAGGATGATATAAGGAGAATTGGTGCCTTTGAGTTGTGGTGCTGGAAAGGATATTGAATATACCATGTACTGCTAGGAGAACAAACAGGCTCATCCTAGAGAGGGAGGCTAAGACTTTAAAGCTCCATCTCACATATTTCCCCATGATTACAGTTTCATTGAGAAAGAATCAGAAGCAGATTCCATGTCCCTTCACTCTAAGTATCCCACACTTCGTCTCACATTTTTAGGTATGTTTTTAGGAGGAGCCAGACCTTGGAAAAAGACGTCATGCTTGGAAAGGTAGAGAGTCAACAAAGGAGGGGAAGACCCTCAATAAGATGGATTGACATAGTGACTGTAATAAGGGGCTCAAGTACATCAGAATCAATGCCTTCTCAATTTCTTATTATGCTTCAGAGAGTTGGACAAGGACTAAGGATGACAGAATACAAATTGATGCCTTTGAGTTGTGCTGAAGAAGAGTCTTGAACATACCATGGACTGCCAAGAAAACAAATAAGTCTGTCTTGGAGAGGGTGAAACCAAGTCTCTCCTTGGAGGTTAGTATTTTTAAGCTCCATCTCACATACTTTGGGCATGTGGCCAGGAGCAATTGGTCCTTGGAGAAGGACATCATGCTCAGAAGGGTGGACAAACAGTGCAGGAGAGGAAGACCTTGGATGAGATGGATTGATACATTAACTAGGGGCAGTTGAGGTTGGTAAGTTGGAATTAGTGAGACTGGCTCAGGACATGGCAGGGTTCAGATCTGCTGTACATAGGTCCGCTATGGATGGCAGGCGACTCGATGGTACATAACAACAACAACAACAACAACTACAGAAGAGATGGTGAAGATAGCACAGGTTCATATCCAGTGTTCATAAGATCGCTATGAGTCAAGTTGACTACAATTTAAAAGCAATATCAGGGGAGCTCTGGTGGCCTAGTGGCAAGAAGCTGCAACTACAATCCCAGAGGTGCACGGTTCGAATCCACCAGATGCTCTGCCGGGGACGGAGGGGCAATCTCCTCCTGTACCAGTCAGATCTGATTTGACGGTACACGCACACAAAAATAATAATAAAAAAAATAAAAGCAATATCAATAGCAACAAGTCCCTCACATGTTGCTTGAGGAAATGATAACGAATGAGATAATGATGCTAAAATTCAGAGAGCAACAACCAAAGTAAAAATATACTTGAGCACTTGGTTCAACCAGCACCTTTTCTCATTACCTGATGATACAGGTGTGCAAAAGAACTCTAATAATGACACATACATTTGTCTACATTTTGTCTTTTCTAACAAGTCAAATGATACAGCTCTCATTGCTTTACAGCAGTTGGTTGTTTTTGTGTTGGGCTGTTTCGTAGGCTCGCCAGTCACTGCCAGCACAGCAGGTTCCCATTACTAAAACTGGCAGGAGAGAAAAACAAGCTGGGTGATGGGACCACAGGAAAATCTGGGTAGGATGCCCATGGTTGCCAGACAGAAGTAAGACAAATAAGCACTATCAGTCTGATATTTATTGCTTCACTGCTACAGTTTTGGGTTTTATGGGGGGGGGGGGGAAAGGAGGAGATATATGTTCATTAAATTCTTATTTCTCATTAGCACCTCTGTGAATATGTGTGTTTATCAGATAATTGTCCTCAGAGATAACAAAGAGCAGGACTCTTGGAGAGCAAATTTATTTTAACATAATAATGCAATAATACTACAGTGTTACTAATAAATCTTACCATTGGAGGCTCCTCTAAAGAATATTCTGTATTGGGTAACTTGTAAGCAGAAGAATGATGGTAAAAGGGGGAAGGGCTGAGGATGGGTAGTGGCGACACCACAGGGTTGGACAGTTTGGTGAGTGGAGGGTACGGGGTAAGGAAACGGGGAGGATCCAGGAGAAAAGACAGTGTAGTGATGGGCAAGGTCCAATGGTGATTGAGTTCATAAAACACAATGCATGAGGATGATTGTATGAAACATAATGTGAATGAAGAATAGTGTGATATAATGTATATGAACTTTGTTGTTGGTGGTTTTTTTTTTAAAGAATGAAGGATAAGAAATAGAGATCAACTTTGCCTATTGGCCAATGATGCAATTGATATAAATCCTGATTTAGATCATACTTAACTCGACAACAACTAACAACAACTGATGCAGATTTCACTTTGGGAAAATATAATTTAAGATATTTTAAAGGGTTTAAAGTTGGGCTAAAGGGAGAGTGTGAGAGCAGATTTCCCAATAAGGTCATAGTTCCTCACTTTCTTTTCTCAAATCTCCCAACCGATGCAATTCCAGCGTCCCAAGTCTTACCTCCCACAAACTGTGCTGCTCCCATGCATCGCCCCATCATTCTGGAGATGAGTTCCTCCATGCAGCAACCCAGGACGGCCGCCAGTGCCACCAGGAGCAGCAGAGCACAGCCGGCACCTGTCACCACTGTGCACATCTGCCAGGCCAGGCTTGGGATGGCACTGAAGCTGGCATAGCGCCCACACTCTTCCACCATGATCAGACTGTGGCCCTCTCCCCGCACAGGGTAGTTGCACCTCCGGAATGTGCTGAATGACACTGGCTTCCCCAATTGGGATCCGAAGAGCCAGTACGGCAGGAAGTAACTGGTAGAACTGGCCACAGCTGTAACAAGAGACAAGAAGGCCCAGAGGGTCCCCACCAGGGTTAGGCTGCTCCTCATGGTTCAAGATTTCTCTGCAAGGATGGGAAGATGAGTCAAGTCATGGAGCCAAGTTCACAAAGTTACCCTTGTAGGCTTTGTTGACTTAATTTGCATCTGACTGGCCAATCCTTGAGCTCAATTATTTGCCACTCGATCCTTGCCTCTGGCTAAGATTATTCTCTTGCAATCCATTTGCATCCATGCAGAATTCGACTTCCGGACACCTTTTCCATCTTTCTTTCCTTGTGCCTGATGCAGGGTTCTGTGATCTCTATGCTGCAACAGAAGAACCACAAGCTAAATTAGTGATTGTTCTGCCAACTTAGACGCAACCTTTCCATTCTTGCCCCACAGCTTGGAACAAATGGCAGGAGAGATGCTGCCCTGGACACACTCAGACTTCTAGCTGGATGGCCTTGTTGGCCTAGAGGTAGATGATGCCTCAAGAGGGTCAGAGGGAAAGTTGTTTTCTCCCCCTCCCCCGTTTTTTAAAATTGATATTTTAATGAAAGTTTATAAAGAACTTGCATTTCCATTCATTCATTGTTGACATTTTCCTCCCTGCACCCCCTACCCTCCAGTTTGCTTCTTTCTTTAGAAAAAAAAGTTGGATTTTTTTCTTCCCCCAACCCCAACTAGTTTAATATGCAGCTCTTAGTCTTGACTCTTGTCATGTCAATAATACCTAATCGTATATCCCTTTTATACAGTTCTCTCTCTCATCTGTTTCAATGCCATGTACATTTTTTATCTTCTCTTAGTTTCCCCCCAACTCCCATGTCAGTCCTGTTTTATAACAGTGGCATTATGAAGCATTTGTCTTTTTGACTGAGATAGTTCACTCAGTATAATGTCCTCAATGGTTACTCATTTTGTATAATAGTTAATGAGTTCTATATTTTTCAGTGCTGCATAATATTCCATTGTGTGAATATACCACAGCTTCTCTATCCATTCGTTTGTTGATGGGCACTTGGGCTACTTCCAACTCTTCGCTATTGTGAACAAAGCCTCAATAAAAATAGGTGTGCATACATCTGCTTGGGTGACAGTTCTGGTTTCTTTAGGGTATATTTCAGTAGCTGGGTCAAATATTATTTCTATTTGCAACATTTTGAGAAAGCACCATACTGCTTTCCATAGTGGTTGCACCATTTTACACTCCCACCAACAGTGAATAAGGGTTCTAGTTTCTCCACAACCTCACCAGCATTTGTTGTTTGTTGCTCTGTAGAATTTTGCTACATTTACTGGGGTGAGATGATATCTCATAGTTGTTTTGATGGGAAAGTTGTTTTCAGAGTGAAGGAGGAGGGACTATGATTCACAGAGTGTGTGCCCTTACAGCAAAGGAGCAAGAAAGAAGGACACTTCAGGATGGAGTTGCATTTGACTTGGGTAAGGTGTTTGACAGAGTGTTAATACAAGCTTTTACCAAAGATGCATCAGCCTTGTTGAAATGGGTAGAAAAGGATTTCACAGTCTCACACCCTATATCTAGAAATAAATGAGCACTGTTTTGTTTTCTGGAAATTAAAACGACTTTCCAGCCATTGAAGGTTGTTTAACTCCAGACTGGCTATAAGTAAAGCTGCCTTGTCCTTCTCTGGACATAGGCAAGGAAGCTTCTCATCTCTCTGAGATGAGATCAGGCACCTCTGGTCTGGAAGGGGGAGCACATAGCTATAAAGACCTGGCAAAGTCAATTCACACAAGTAATGTCAGATGTAAGATGCTGAGAAGTCTTTCCACATCTCATCTACACAACCTAGCTCTCAAATGGCTTTCACAGACTTCTCTGACAAAACGCAGCTACTTCCCTCCCAACCTCATTAATCTGCGATTGCTTTCTGGCCTGATTGAGGCAGTCGGAGACCACACCGCAACTTGATGACAGCACACGTGAATGTCTGTAGCAGGCATATGGGGAAGGGAATTTCAGAAACTTTCCATGACTCATCCCCATTATATGAAATCGAATGTGGTGGGGTTGGAGAGCAGGGGAAGACAAAAGGTGGCTCAGCAGAGGAGTCAGCTACTTGGAGTCCCATGACATGTTTGCTTTGCAACATTGTTTCAAGGTCCATGACCAGAAGAAAGCCCATTCACAGTTTTCTCAAATAGTGCCTCCATAGAGTTATTGTTTTGTGTTAATGAGTAAGAATTGACTCATAACTGACTCGGCCATCAGATTTTCAGAGACTACGATCGCATCGTAAGAGATTGCCATCTTTCTCCTGCAGAACTGCTGTTGAATTCAACATACTTTCCCTTTGAAATGGCAGTGCAAGTCCTTTCCACTAAGCCACCAGAGCGCCCATGAATGAAGCTGTTGTTGTTGTTTTTATGTGCCGTCGAGTCATCTGAGACTCATAGCAACTCTATGTACAACAGCCCTAAACCCTGCTCTGTCTTGTGCCAATCTGTCTCAAACACACCTACCCCCATTACCCCAGTCACTGAATCAATGCACCTCATAGAGGGTCTTCCTCTCCTTCGCTGTCCCTCCACCCTCCCAAGCATGACATCCCTCTCCAAGGGCTGGTCCTGTCCTTGCAACGTGTCCAGAGTATGTCAGATGAAGCTTCAGAATCCTTGCCTCCAAGGAGCAGGCTGGTTTAACCCTCTCTAGGACGAACCTGTTTGTTTTCTTGGCAGTCCATGATATATTCAATACTCTTCTCCAGCACCACAGCTCAAGGCATCATTTCTCCTTCTATGATCCCTAGTCATTGTCCAGCTCTCTGATGCACAGCAAGTAATTGCAAAGACCATGGACTGTATCAGACACACCTTAGTCTCCAGAGTGACTCATTGGAACTTCAATTAGTGTTCACATAATGAACCACATTTCATGGACTCATTGTATTTACAGGTTGGCAGGGACCTTAATAAGGAGCCCAGGTGGTGCAGTGATTAAGTGCTCAATAACTAACTGCAAGGCTGGCGATTCAAACTATGAGCCATTTGGTAGGGAAAAGAGAAGGCAGTTGGCTTCCTTAAAGATTTACCACCTTTGACAACTCTACGGGGCAATTATACACTGTCCTATGGGGTTGCTACAGTGTCTTTATGTGTCAGAATGCATGACAATGGGTTTGCCTTAAAGAATCACCCAATTCAACCTTCTTGTTTTACATATAGAAGAGAGTGGCTCTGCAAAGCGGATGCGGTTTTCCTCAAGTCACAAAGTTAACAGGCAGCAGTCCCAGAATCAGAAACCTGATCTCCAGACTCCTAGGCCAGGACTTTCTAACCACACAATGCTAACCTCTCTATCCCACTCCCCCATCACCTTACAGATGAAAATGTGAAGAGGAAGTGGTTTACCCAAGGGTGGAGAACTAGTAAGGTACACTAGCCAGACCATAGCAGTTATTTGAGTCCTAGTATAAAGCACTTCCCCCCACCCCTTCTTTCTTTTTCCCATCCACCACCATTCCCCTCTTGATACATATGTAGTTTATGCTTTGTGTTTTGTGCAGGAAGGAAACAGAGCTCATAAATTGCTGGTGCTTAGTTTGGAATGTCAGGGCTTGGGAAGAAAGTGCCCTGAGATGGACCCCTGGGAATGAGGCTTTGTGCCTGAAGACTGAAGGGAATGAGAGAAAGATGTGAGGTGAGACTGAAGGCCAACCGGAAGAGGAGTGGAACTAGCTTTGAGTAATTACTGTTAGAAAGCAGGTATGCTTGGCTGCAATGAGGTAATGCCTCTGGCTGTTACAGAAACGTGTGTAAGACTGTGAAAAGTGCAAGCAGCCCTCTGGTGTGGATTCACTTCCTGATGAAGAAGCCTAGTCGTTGATGGGAGGAAGCAAACTCATCAACGGCTACAGGTTGCTTCACAGGAACTCATCCATAGGCATTCTTTCAGGTGCTCTGCCCACCCGTCTTCTGAGATGCCCAGGAACAGAAGTCCCTGTACAAATAAGGGAATGTGGGCTCAGAAAGCGAGGGGACTTTCCCAAGTTTAAAAGGTTATTTAGTGGCAGAGTCGCCATTTTCCCTTTCTCTTTCATCTACAGCCTTTCCTCAGGCACACCATAACCCCAAAAGGATCACTGTTAAAGTCTTCACTGTTTCCCGTGCTGCATTTTTAAAAACTCTAAGAAGTGTAACAGAATTAAAGACAGGGAAGACAAGCGGAAGGTTGCTTTGTTCAAACATAACATGTAAACTAACAGAACAACAGCATTAGCTCTTTTGAGCTCAGCAATGGGCGTCAGAAGTTAGGCCCCAGCTCCCGTTTGCATCATCATCTTGAGACCGAAAGTTCCAGTATAACAACCAATAGAAGTGGCAGAGAAATTATGACAGAGGAAATACCAGAGTGGTGCAAAGACTCTATCAGAAATAAGGGAAGAGTTTCTGACGTAAGTTTGTTCTCATCTTTGACAAGTTAGAATATCTTAAAAATACTACCTACCACTGTCACCAAAATTGTATTTTTAAAATGGCAATATTTTGAGGCTAAAACGTTGGAAGTCAGAGTATCAGGATGAAAGCTACATGAAATGTTTTTCACTTGAGAAAAACTCTTTGCTTTTTATAATGAAATGAAATACTTTAAGGGAAAACTCATTGTTCTTATTTCATTTAGTTCTAGGGTGACCAACTTTGCCTGTTAGCCTGGAACTGAGGGATTCCTTGAGATTCCAGATTTTTCAGTGGTACAACTGTCAGCCATGGTTATCAATAATTTTTTAAATTAATGAATTAATTTATTTATTTTTAATTTCAGAGGTTTTGGAATTCCATTCATTAATTGTTGCACCCTTCTCCCCGCCCCCCCTGTTTGCTCCTCGTAAAGCAAAAGAAAAACTCCCTCATTGGTACACATTTTTAAATGTCCTCTCCCAGAATAAAACAATGTAGTTAAAAGCGTCCATGAAAGAAAACACTGGAGAGATAAAACCTATACAGTTTGAATGTAAACCATTCTGTGTCATAGACTTCTGGGCACATATGGAGCCTTAGCCTGGGTTTTCCTGTGGCTGGATGGTGTGGAAGGGCACTGGTATCACAGCGGGTATATACTCAGCTGCTAAACAAAACAATTGTCAGTTTAAACTCACCAGAATCTCCATGGGAGAAAGATGTGGCAGTTTGCTTCCGTGTAGATTACAGTCTTGGAAAGTCTACGCACTAATACTAATGTCTATGTTGTTGTTATGTGCCATGTAGTAAAAAACAACTCATCACTGACCCTCCAGTAGGTTTTCAGAGGCAGTCAATCTTATGGTAGGAAATTGCTCGTTAGTCTCCCATGGAGCAGGTGGTGGATTCGAACCACATGCCTTTGGTTTGGCAGCACAACTCCTTTTCATTAAGCCAGCAGAACTCCCTGTCTACAGGGCCACCATAAACCAGGCTCTATGGCAACTTGATCTTACATTGGACCCACAATTAACTCTTGTTACCAGCAGTGAGCAGATAAGGAGGCACATTGCAGTGGGGAAATCTGCAGTTAGGACCCTCTCCTAATTATTGAGGAGTAATGATGTCAGTTTGAGGACTAAGGTGTGTCTGATCCAGGCCATGGTCTTTACTTGCTATGCATCTGAGAGCTGGACAAAGAATAGGGATAATAGAAGATAATTGATGCATTTGAGCTGTGGTATTGGAGAAGAGCACTGAACATCCCATGGATGGCCAAGAGAACAAGCAGGTATGTCTTGGAGAGGGTGCAGCCGGAGTGCTCTTTGGAGGCAAGGATGATGAGGCTTTGCCTCACATACTTTGAGCATGTTGCTAGGAGGGGCTTTTCCTTGGAGAAGGAGAGGAAGACCCTAAACCAGGTGAATTGATACGGTGAGTGCGGCAATGGGTTCTTGTGCGTCAGGAAGTGTGAGGATGGCACAGGACAGGACGAGGTTCATAGGGCTTGTTCATAGCGTTGCTATTAGTTGTACTTGACAACTAACAGCAACAATTAAACATGGCAATAAGTTTCTTATTTTTTATACGTGGCAATAAGGCAGGTGAAGTCTATGAACGCACATGTGCTAGATAGAGACATGAGTTCCACTGAATGATTTTAGTTCCATTGCCTGCAATAGAGTAACCTCCCTTCACAACAGCCCTTTAAAGCAATCCAAGTTCATTCCCAAGAACTGGCCAAGTGTCTTTGGATTGAACACATAACTAAACATTAAAAATAGTGCTGTGCTTCATTCTATCTTAACTCATGTTGAATATTTCATGAATGCAAAAATCTTGGTTTCCTTTTTCTACAGTGTTTAGTCATACAGCCACATAAGATTTCAGAAACCAAGAACACACCCTGAAAGTCCTACTGAGTGAGGCTATCACTAGGCATTGATAGGACTACAGTTAACCCTCTGCTTTGAGATGTTACCTTGTCCTTCACCCTTTAGTTTTGCCGTTGGATAAATGGATCACATGCCTGCTTTAGAGAACAGTTGGAAATGTAGGGAGTGTGGCCAGAGAGTTGTAATAACCTGGATAGAAGCATGTACTCTATTCTGAGTTTACTGTCCTTACTAAAGACCGGTACTCATAATCTTGAGAAACACGGTCGTCATTCTGACATGGCCTGATGGGTAAAGGTCACCTCATTATACAAAGCAGGAAACCTTACTAAGCCATATATGTCAAATGGTTATCTATCCACATTTAAAGAACTCAGAGGAGGTCTACACTCCCCTCCTCCCTCCAGGAGCTTTACAACTTTTACGTTCAATAAGTCCTTTTTATATCACTTTCATAATTTTCCTGCTGCAACCTAAGGCCATCTTTTTTTTTTTTTCCCCCGGCTGGGTCCTCAGTATGAATGGAGAACAACCGGGTACTAATTTTTAAACTGAGAGCCCTACATCAATTCACGTTGCTAGTAGGTTGCTTTTAGCCTTCTCCTCTAAAAATAAGCACCTTTTCTCTCCCTGTGCTATTTGGTTGCTAAGTCTTCATGCGTTTGATTTTACCTTTTCGTTCTCATGTGTACCGACTTATATGTGGGCACTTACTGCCCTCAGGAAAAAAAACAGACTCCTTCCTAAGCCTTACCTCCTACTCAGTCCCAATAAGAAATGACTCAAATCATTGCTCCCTCTGAGTTAATCTTACAAATTGGAAGAAAACCACAACTTAGCAATGATTACAGGGTGCTGTAGGCAATGAAGCAAGCAAGTCTCTGACTTGCGGCTGCTGAGGCAAACTTAGCAGTAGGACTGCTAGTTTAGGACTGGTCCCTGAACAGAGTGGCACATCAGAGGGGTGAAGGAACAGCTTTCTTGGCACTGGCACGGGAAAGGAATGGAGACAGGTCTTTGTTTTCACATCTTCAGACATTGTGCATTACCTGCCTGACAACGATGTTATAAATACATCTTGCTCAGTGTTGAGACTTCCCTAGGAAAAGAGCAAGATGGACTTAATGCCTTGATGGCAACAGTGGTTAAGTGTTCACTGCTAACTATAAGGTTGGTGGTTCAAACATATGCAGAGGTTACACAAAAGAAAGACCTGGTGATCTGCTTCCATAAAGATTACAGTGAAGAAAACCCTATTAGGAAGTTCTACTCTGTCATATGGGGTTACTATGAATCAGAATAAACTCCATGGCACAATGACACCATCAACATATAGTTTTGGTCCAGAGAAATATCCTTCACTAGTGTGACTCCTTTTACCAAATTGAATATATAAGTGAACTGATCATTCTAAATTTTTCTGCTCTAGTTGCTGCTGTTGTTTGCCATTGAGTTGAAACTGACCCATAGCTGACCCACAGCTTCTAACCACTAGGCAGCCAGTGATCCCTTTCTGCTCTAAATGTAGCCTCAAACCCCTGACACCCCACACACACCTATTTACTACTTGTAGGGAGCTCTAGTGGCCTAGTGGTAAGGAGCTTAGCTGCAGTCCTGAAGGAATGTGGTTCAAATCCACCAGCTGGTGCACGGGAGAAAGATGGGCAATTTCCTCCCATGCGATTAAACTGCCTCTGAAAACCCACTGGAGGGTCAGCTATGGGTTGATTCAGACTCAATGTTACTCAAAAACAACAGTTACTACTTGCTAACATTTCACTCATTTTGTACCACCTCTGTCAATAGACTTAGTTATGCTAAAATAAAGATAATGCATAATAAGAACATTCACATTATGTCCTGGGTTGTTCCCTTTTTCCAGAGTTTATAGCAAGAATGGTGGGAACTGAAATTATTTCCCCAAATTTCACATACACTTATTTATTTCCTGCCAGAAAAAAAATGCTTCAAGTGGAAGTTTCCATTTGTCTCTTTCTTTGAAAGGTACCTGCTGAGTGAAAAATCTTTCTTACTCTGTATATCTCCACACCTAGAATTACACCTCAAATCACACCTCCAACTGGAATTGGAGCCTTCAGTCCCTGAAACCTTCTCATGGTGTGGTCAGTCATAGGACTTTCATATGGCAATTGTATGTAGGTGATTTGTCCACTTACATACCTACCTCAGTTTTTTTACCTGAGTCTTTTCAAAATCTTTAGTGTCTCTTTCTACACATTCTCTCTCTTCTTTTCTCCTTAGAGGTAGAAGGACTAGCCAAAACTTGTCAAATTTAGGTATGTTTACTTGCTTATTGACATCTCTCCACTCTGAGGTGGACAAATAAGGAAGGAAGAGCAAAGAAGAATTGATGCTTTTGAATTTTAGTATTAGATAAGAATATTGAATATACCATGGACTGTCCAAAGAATAAACAAATCTGTCTTGAAAGAAATACAGCAAGAGTGCTCCTTAGAAGCCATTATGGTGAAACTTTTTCTCAAATACTTTGGGCAGGTTATCAAGAGGGAGTCAGTCCCTGAAGGATGTTATGATAGGCCAAGTAGAGGGTTAACAAAAAGAGGGAAACCTTCAAGGATATGGATTAAAACAGTGACAGTAACAATGGGTTTAAGCACAGCAGAGATTGTGGGGATGGTTCTATTTGGTTGATGTATATTGGAGGCAACTTGACAACACTGAACAGCAGCAACAGTCTTGAGGTAGAGATAGTCACAGCAAGAAAGTCATTTGTTGTTGTTGTTGGGTACCATTGAGTTGGAACCAATCTGTAGCTGACCCTCCAGTGGGTTTTCAGAGGCAGTTAATCACATGAGAAGAGATTGCCCATCCTTCTCCCATGGAACTGCTGGTGGATCAAACCACATTCATTCAGGATTGCAGAGCAGGTTCTTACCACTAGACCACCAAAGCTCCCCAAGAAAGGCATTAAAAGACAGGAATCCAGAGAATAAGAAGAGACTCATAGTGACCTCGTTTAACAGAGTATAACTGTGTAGAACTACCCTATAGGGTTTTCTTGGTTTTAATCTTTATGGAAACAGAACATCAGGTTTTTATTTTACAGAACTGCTGAGTGGGTTCAAACCACCAACCTCTTGGTTAGCAGCAAAACAAATAACCAGTGTGCCATGCGATCTACAACCTAGAAGTCCATCTATATGTAATACAGTTGGTTATGACAGATAACGCATAACAAGAACATTCACATTAGGCCCTGAATGATTTCCTTTCTCCAGAGTTTGTAGTCAGAAAGATAGGAACTGAAATGACTTCTCCAAATTTTATATGCACTTCTGTTCCACCTGCAAGGGGGGCGGGAATGGTTCTGGTGGAAATTCTCACTTATCTCCTGCTTCGAAGGTAGATTCCAAGTAGATATCTTCATGTTGGTTCCTGCTCTGATTGTACAAGTAGCAGCCACAGTCAGTGATTACCTGGTTGGTTGGAGTCCTTTTACACAGTCTCAGCCAGTTAGAAACTACCCATAGCAGCCTGCCTAACAGGACACTGTTGGGTCCTATCAGTGAAGGACTAACTGTGACAGCATCATTGACAGCATCATCTTACACCCTAAGGATCATGGCCTAGTTCTGCTATAGTTGCCTGATAGTCCCTCTACCCCTGAGCTCTGGTAGGAATAAAATGCAACCACAGCTGACCGCCTGCATTTGGAGAATTCAGTCAGTGGAATTCAGAGATGGTAGACTGAATAGTTGCTAGTCACTTTAGAAGAATTGAGAGGTAGCGTGGTATATGAACAGTGTGTCTCAAAGTGAGAGCCCTTAACCTCTTGCTTCAGAATCTCCGTCAGTGCTTGTTTAAAAGCCAGAATGTGACACTACTCCCAAGTTCATGGAATTAGAATAATTAGGGATTTACCCATTAGATTTTTCCACTACTGATTCTGATGAGGACTTGTGTTTGAGAAATACGGTTTTAGTAGGAAAGAGTCCAGAGTGTCGAGGTGGATCTGAGGTGAGATACCAATATCTGACCCTTACATGCTATGTGAGTTCAAGAAGATCACTTAAAACCTCCAAGTTTCTGTTCCGTGTATTAAATAGAGTTATAAATTTTAAAAGAGAGTTGAGAATAAGTGAAATAACATCAGTGATATACCTAGCACCAGGCTAATTATCAATTCACCTCCTTCTACTAGAGAAGACCTCATTTTTTCCAGAAGTAATAGAGATACTGTCACTAAGGAGTAGAACTTCGCTCCTCTATTCTTCCCCAGTCAACACCTATATTCGTAACTTTATCTTACCCCTAGGTTTCGTTTAAGTTTCCCTCCCAAAATGGAGCCATTTCATCCAGCACTCTATTCAAGAAAGGACATTATAATTTTACTACTTCAGGAACTATAGGAAATTGTAGTTGGGCACACAGTAGGAACTAAAAAGTACTTATTGAATGAATACGATCTTTTTTTTATTTCCAGCTCAACTGGCCCCAATAACTGCATCACAGTTCAGTCCCACCACCCCAGTTCAGTCCCATAACCCCAATTTAGGCAAATCGAAGAGATCAGTCACCCTACAACATCAACAAATCTGAATCCATTTTTACTTCTCTTAGACAGGGCAGACCAAAGTCCCTCCCCCCATTCTCAGAGACAGACCATTTCTTTGCCTCAAGTTACTAGCTCCACTGGGGAAACCAATTGGCACTTAACCCTTAGTTTCTACAGTCATGGCGCTATGAAATGTGAAGCCAGCCCTAATACCTCTCAGCCTCTGTGCAAAAAATAGACTATGAGGGAGGAAAAATGCACCAGACTGCCCTTGGGAAGAAAGCAGCTTCTCCTAGCTTTGAGATGAAAGGGCAGGAAGCCTGAGAAAGGAAAGGGGGAAGGGGAAGAGCAAAGCAGTTTCTCCTCCAGCTGTTTCAGTTGCATTTGGCCCAAGTTGCGACTTTACCTTCTGACCACTGAAGGCTGAATGACTTGTTCCTCTCTTCGGGGCTCAGATCTGAGAAACAACTTCCCACAGCTTGTCAGATGGGGATGGGAATCCCAGCTGCTCTTTGCAGTGATGCCTGAAAACCTTGTTTTACCTTTGGGAGAGAGAGGCGGAGTCCGACCTAAAGGGAATTAACTCCACACATGCTGGAGGCTTCAAACTCAGCCTCAGACATGCAGGCATTTGGAATAGAAACGGGCACAGAGTCCTGCATCTCCGGACTCACAGCTGTTTCTCTCTCTCTCTCTCTCTCTCTCTCTCTCTCTCTGTGTGTGTGCAGGCATGCCTGCACTTGAACTAGAGATCTCTCAACATCACATTCTCTATTACATACATATTAGGTAGCAAGCCTGTGGAGCTGGATGGAAATGACATAGAAAACACACTTATGTATGGAATCACCTCTTTCCTATCAACTTATTTCCCCATCTGATGAGGAAGGTACTATAACAAAGCAATCTTTGGCTCCAAGATATAACAGATTTGCACTGAAGAAACCTTTGAAATAACATGTTGAAAAGGTTGAGTGAGAGTTATAATAACAAGTACTATTGTTAGTATATAACAGCACAGTTCAAAATCAGTGTTAAGCTAGATGTAAAACACCATGATTAAGGATGACAGAAGAATAATTTATGCCTTTGAGTTATGGTGCTGGAGAAGAGTCTTGAATGTACCATGGACTACCAAGAAAACATACAGGCCTGTCTTGGAGAAGGTGAAACCAAGTTTCTCCTCAGAGGCTAGGATTTTTAAGCTTTATCTCACATACTTTGGGCATGTGGCGAGGAGAGACTGGTCCTTGGGGAAGACATCATGCTTGGAAAGGTGGAGGGACAACGCAGGAGAGGGATACCTTGGGTGAGATGGATTGACACAGTGACTGCAGCAATGGGGGTAGGTGTGTTGGAATCAGTGAGACTGGCTCAGGACAGGGCAGGCTTCAGAGCTGTTGTACATAGGGTCGCTATAAGTCACAGGTAATTCAGTGACTGACACACAAACAACAGCAACATGCTCAGGACAAAAGGTCTGAAATCTGGAGACCAAAGGAGCTTTGTCTGATGTTCTGCTTCAATCTGATGCCCTCTCTCCTAACTCAAAACATCTTTGATAGTCCAAGTTTACTTGGCAAGCATATCACCTTCTGAAGAAGCTCTGATGGCACAGTAGTTACAGTGCTCAGATGGTAATAGCAGTATCAACCACTCCCTTGAAGAAAGTTTAGGCATTCTGCTTTGATAAACATAGATAGACTTGGAAACCTTATAGGGCAGATCTACTCTGTCCTAAGAGGCTTCAATGGGTGGGAATTGACTCCAAGGCAATGGGTTTGGGTTTTGAATGCTTATTTATATTTCCTTGATTATGCAAAGGTACTCAACTGTGTGGATCATAACAAATGAGAGGTATTATTATAATGGGAATCCCAGAGTACTGAATTGTGTTCATGTCAAACCTATACCTAGATTGAGATATTGTCTGAATAGAGTAAGGGAACACTGTTGTTGTTAAGTGCTGTCAAGTCATAGGCAACTCATAGCGACCCTGTGAATGAAAGTCCTTGACACTTGTGTGCATGACTTTCATCCTTTCTCCAGGTTCATAGGGTTTCTGGAGGCAAGCTATTGTGGAAGTGGATGCCACTCCTGCTTCCAAGCTTGTTTTAATTGGAGAGCTCCACCAAACACTGTCCACCATGGGTAACTGTTATCACATTTGACACATCAGTGTCACAGTGTTCAGCTTCACAGCAACCACAAGTTACCTCTGTATGGCAAGTGGACACGCCAGGGCTATACGACCTAGAAGAAGGGAACCCTACTTGGTTTAAGATCAAGAAAGATGTGTTTCAGGGTTGTATCCTTTCTCCATACCTGTTCAGTCTATATGCTCGGTAAATAATTTGAGAAGGTGAACTGTATGAAGAAGAATGTGGCAACAAGTTTGGAGGAAAACTAAACAATAACCTGCATAACGCAGATAACACAAACCTGCATAACGCAGATAACACAATCTAGCTGGTAGAAAGGCAAAATGCCTTGAAACACAAGCTGAAGAAGGTAAAAAAACCACAGTCTTCACTATGGGTTACATCTGAGCATCAACAAAAATGCTCACCATTGGATCAGTAGGTAACATAATGATAAATGGAGAAAAGATAGATGTCATTAAGTATTTCATTTTACTTAGATCCACAGCCAAGATCTAGGGTAGAAACAGTCAAGGACTCAAAAGACATGTTGCATTGGGGAAATTTGATGTCAAAAACCTTTTTAAAGAGCTAAAGAATTGTTATTTTCATGATACAGAGTCAACAGGATAGCCAACAACAAATGTTGACAAGGATGTGGAGAAACTGGTACTATCATACATTGCAATTAGGAATGTAAAATAGTATGACCCCTATGGACAAAAATCTGATACTTCCTCAAAATGTTGAGAATAGATATACCATATGATCCAGCTATCCCACTACCAGGAATATACCCTGAAGAAACCATAATTGTGACACATACAGATGTTTGTGGGAGTGTAAAATGGTGTGGCCATTATGGAAGGCAGTATGGCACTTTCTCAAAAAGTTGGAAATAGAAATACCATTTGACCCAGTAATTCCACTACTGGGAATATACCCTAAAAAAACTAGAACTGCCACTCAAGCAGATATATGGACACACCCATGTTTATTGCTGCTTTGTTCACAATAACAAAGAGTTAGAAACAACCCAAATGCCCATCAGCAAATGAATGGATAGAGAAGCTGTGATATAGTCACACAATGGAATACTATGCTGCACTAAAAAGACCTCATGAAATATTATACAAAATGGGTGATCCTGGGGGATATTAGCAGAGTGAAATATCTCAGTCACAAAAGGACAAATACTGCATAGTACCACTGTTGTAAAGTGGGATTGACATGGGAGTTGGAGGGAAACTAAGAGGAGATAAATAATGTATACTGCATTGAAACCGATGAGGGAGAGGACTGTTTAAAAGGGATATATGATTACGTATTGTCATGACAAGAGTCCAGAATGAAAACTGCATAGTGGAGTGGACTGGGGGATGGGGGTGCATTGTATAAAAATGAATTTTTATTTATTTTTTTCCTTTTCAAAGAGAAAGGTGAACTGGGGGAGGGATGGGCAGGGAGGAAAATGTACCGCAGTGAATGAATGGAAATCCAAAGTCTCTGTAAACTTTCATTAAAATTAAAAAATGAAAATAACCAAAACAACCTTAAAATAATATTTCATTCAGAGATTAATTATATTCTTAAAGTGATAAATCTGTTATGTAGGCAAATATTTCTTTTATTTATTCCCTTTGCCTTGTTCTTTTTCTCCACACTAATTGTTTTATTTTAAGGTATATACTTATTTATGTACTTTCTTCTTCAATCTTTGTTACTTTGATATGGGTTTAAGTTTAGAAAGAGCATCTGTGTTTCATTCATCTATTATTTACAATTTCTCACACATACTAGGTTCTCAGTACATATTTGCCAAATATTAAATGTTTAATGGTTATAAAGTATACTCAGCATTTCATCAACTTATCATGTTATTAAAACATAGTAACACTATGAACTAAACATTTTCAGAGCCAGCATTTAAAGACAAAATAAGACAGTTAAATATTGACTTACTCAAATTCAACTGTGGCATCTTTGGAACTTGTAAAATCGAATAACTTCTAAAATAAAAATATTTACTCTTTCATTTTTTTTTAAAAAAAGACACATACAGATGTATGTACACCTATGTTCATTGCAGCATTACTCCCGATAGCAAAGAGATGGAAGCAGTTCAAGTACCCATCAATAAACAAATGGGTAGAGAAATTTTAGTAAATTCAATGGAGTATTTATTACATAACATGGAAAACAATGAATTCGTGAAACACTACACAGCATGGAGTAGTCTAGAAGACGTTATGCTAAGGGAAATATATAAATCATTGAAGGACAGATGCTGTATAAAACCACTGTTATAAAAATACTCCAGTTGTAGAGTAGAGGGAGAAAGGGATGATGGGGAGAGTAGGAAAAGATTGGATAGATGATTACTTGGAATAGGTAAAGGGAAGGTCAGTCTGAAATCAATAGACAATCACACTTTATGAACTCAGTCATAAAAGGACAAATACTGCCAAAGACCACTGTTATAAAATTAAGATGGTTATGGGGGTGGGGAGAGGAAGGGGAGCAGAATAGGAAAAGAATAGATAGAGAATGAACACTGTAGTGGAATATATGAAAGGACTGTCAACAAAGTAATTGACTATTAGACATTATGTGTATTGCAACTAACAGTCTGAAATAGGACATGCATTACAAAGTTAATTGGGGGAGAAGTAGGGAGGAAAATGTGTCAGAATGAATTAATGAGTACAAATCTCTTTGTAAACTTTGTAAAACATCAGAACAGGATATCAATTTAATGACTAAAGTCCACCCAATCCAAATCACGATATTTTCAGTTACTTGCTATGCATCTAAAAGTTGGACAATAATGGGAGCTCTGGTGGCCTAGTGGCAAGAAGTTATGCTGCAATCACGACTGTGTGTGGTTAGAATCCATCAGATGTTCCACTGGAGAAGGAGGGAGAATCTCCTCCTGTGACAGTTGGATCCAACTCAGTGGTAAAGAAGAAAGGAAAGAAAATGAGGAGAAGAAAAAAGAAGGAAGGAGAAAAGGAAGGAAGAGAAGGAGAGAGAGAGAAAGGAGAGGAGGAGGAGGAGGAAGGAGGAGGAGGAGAAAGGAGAGAGAAGAGAAGAGAAAAGAGAAGAGAAAAAGAAAGTTGGATAATAAATAAAGCTTAAGAAGAATCAATGCCTTTCAATAATAGTGCTGGAGAAGAGTATTGAGTGTACTGACTAAGGAATACACAAATGAGTCTTGGAGGAAGTGCAAGGTGTTTCTTAGAGGCATTTCACATATTGTGGGCATGTTGTTAGTAGGGACAAATCCTTGGAAGAAGACATCATGCTGGGAAAGATGGAGAGTCAGAGAAGGAAGGGAAGATAAGATGGATGGAGCTAGTGACTGTAACAATGGGCTCCAGCATATCAGAGATCATGAAGGTGATACAAGATAAGGCAAGTTTCAGATCTGCTGTTTATAGTGTTACTATGAGTCATAATTGACTCAAGGGCCCCTCACAACCAGAAATAATGCTAAAACGGACAACTCTTTCATTCACCAGCCTTTCAAATTGTAGCCAAGTGCTTATTAACCATTTGCATCACTCAGGGACTCCAAAACTAGGTAGATTTCATAAAAGAGGCCCTGGGTGGGTGGCACAAACAATTAGGCATTCACCTACAAAGTTAAAGGTTAGCTGTTCATAGTTGACCAGAAGTGCCTGGCACTTGCTTCCAAACAATAAAGTCATAAAAAACCTAGGGAAAGCAGTTCCATCATGCAACACCCGGAGTCACCAAAAGTCAAAATCATCTCAATGACAATTGGATGGAGTTGGAAGATGCACTTGGCTTATTGTATAGTTTCAGTTCCATTCTGAATAGCTGGACAGAAAACTTATTTTTATGTAATAATAACTGACAACTCTTATTGAAGTTCCTTGAGGAGCTCAGCAGATGAAATGATAGTGTCAAATGTTTAATAACTGGCTCTGGCTGAGATAGTGTAGCCTGATTTGTGATATTTGTGGATTATCATAATATAAATATTCTCACCATAGAGAGTTTTGAGCTACCAATGAGATGTCATTGAAAATGGAGTTGAGAAGAAATATACAAAATTCTGTCTCCTGAGCTACTGAAAAATCATTTCCAGCACACCACTGCAACTCAGATTCAAAAAATTACTTCAGGCTCACTTTGTGTACATTTCTAAACTACCTACAACATAAATAAAATCAGTAGTTGTAATAGGTGTTTTACATAATGCACCTAGGCTTCTACCCAATACATGACATATTTTCTGACACTGAAGTATTTCAAAATACATTGTTATGACAAATGTCAAGCTTTTGCAAAGAATATCATGCTTTTTTTGAAAGTAAGCCAAAGGTAAACTTCTCCTGGGTTTTGTTGACTGCTTTAGCAGGTTTTGAAGAGGGGTGTGTATTATATGTTTCTAGTAATATACCACAGAGAGCTCTGAAAAAATAGTAAGAAGCTGTGGTGCAGTCCCGAAAGCATGCCGTTCTAATTCACCAGCTTCTCCATGGGAGAAGAATGGGCAATCTCCTTCCAGGTGATTTACTGCCTCCGAAAATCTGCTGCAGGATCAGCTATGGGTCAGTTCTGACTTGATGGCACACAATCAACAACAGATAAAAATAAACCAGCTCACAAAAACTTTTTTTAAATTTAGACCACCTACCAAGTTTTTGGTCCAAATTTTGTAGGATAAGTTAAAATATCTTGCCTTATATTAAATATTATTAGTTTATTTCTGAAAATTTCTTTCTATTAAAATAAACTTTTAAAAGTAAAAATGTACAAATTTAAGGAAAATGTCCATCACAATGTTAAATGAGACACATTTGGAAAAAATAATACATAGTGGAGGAAACTCATCATCTTGCTGACCCTGCTCTGAGAAAGGCAAACAGATAACAATTACTTATAATGAGCATGTGTCAGGAACTGTGTTAGGTGCTGAGAAGACAGAATTAAGAAGATCAACAGGGTCTCTATCCTTAAGAAGATTAAATTTCAGTCATGGAGATGGAAATGATTTTGTTGTTGTTGTTATGTGCCGTTGAGTCGTTTGCGACTCATAGCGACCCTATGTACAACAGCCCTAAACCCTGCTCTGTCCTGTGCCAATTTCGTTGCCTCTGACACATCCATCCGGATTACCCCAGTCACTGAATCAATCCACCTCATAGAGGGTCTTCCCCTCCTGCGCTGTCCCTCTACTCTACCCAGCATGATGTCCCTCTCTAA
>NW_006399833.1:12712446-12721431 GCF_000299155.1 Elephantulus edwardii
CTAACATTAGAATACTATGAAAAACTATACTCAAACAAATATGAAAATCTAGAGGAAATGGACAAATACTTAGAAAAACACAACCTACCTAAAATGTCACTGAATTGTACATTAAGTTTTGCTGAGTGTGTGTATATGGGGTGTCAGAATCCTAAACTTGACTTTTCTAGCCATTTTGTTAGCCCCCATTAGGAACATAGTCTTCAGCTACCTTAACTGTAAGACGCATGGTCTTGCAAATCATCAATAGCTGTGGGACCAATATAAGAGGGAGAGCTTTCCAAACTGTGAGGTACCCTGCTGACAATACTGGTGGAGAGATTGGAAAGGTGTAACCAGAGGAAAAAGATGATTTGCAACTACTCTGAGATAAAGGCCACAGTTAAAGGTTTTGCTTGCTAGATGATTATAGGAAAAGCTGACTTATAACTGCTCTGAGATATGTTTACTGGATGATTGAGGAAACCAGAGGCTTCTTGCATTTGTGCTGCTGAACTGAACCTGGACTTTCACTAATCAGGTAATTGAGCCTTATAGTTTGACTTGAGATTGCTGGACTAAACCTGGACTTACATTGTATGATATTCTTTGCCTCTTCTGCTCTCCAACTTATTTCCCTAATAAACCCCACAACTGTGGGTAAAGTCTTTAAGTCAACAATGAATATTGAATCAGAATGACTGGTAGAAAGAGGTGCAGGAGCATGAGGGAGTCAAGCAGCTATCTATTTGAGGCTATAGATATTGTTGTTGGGGATAGTTGTCCTTTATGAAGCGGGTAGAAGTCAGACGCGGCCACCCACATGGTGCATTGGCTCCTTTTACAGTATGTTTTGTTATGTATAATTGCTCTTTGGAGGCATGAATGTGAGGCTTCACCTCACATACTTTGGGCATGTTGTTAGGAGGGTCTATTCCTTGGAGGTGGACATGATGCCGGGAAGGGCGGAGGGTTAGCAAAGGAGAGAAAGACCCTTAACCAGGTGGACTGACATAGTGACTGCTGCAATGGGCTCTTGTGTATCAGGAAGGGTGAGGATGGCGCAGGATAGAACAGGGTCTGATCTTTTGTTCATAGGGTCTGTATGAGTTGACTCAACAGCACCTAACAACAACAAAAGTATATGGGAGATTTACTTAAAATGGAGTAATCAGAGAAGCTGTCTCTGATGTAGTATGGACCTAAAAATATGATGATTTAGAATCAAAGATGGGTTGGAATAAAGATCATCAATTCAAAGACTTTGAGGAGGAAAGGATTTTGGCATGCTGAGGAAAGGCCACTAGGGCTGAAATAGGGTATGCCAACGAGAGAACAGTACCAAATAAAGTTAGAGAGGTAGACAGGGGCCAGATCATGCAAGTATTTGTTGCCCAAGTAAGAAGTTAGGGTTTCCTTTAAAGTGCATGTACAGGTCTGCAATGAACTTGGTGTGGCATAAAAAAGATTATATACTTAGGTAAATGTGCTACAATGGAGTAGACTCTAGACTGCTGCTATATCTTGTCCAGCTTCCAGGCCATTAAGACCACAACTCTCAGAAATATCTCTGTGAGAGTAGGCACGAGTCCAGGGAACAATGCCCTTTAAGTAATAATTTTACATTAGTGTTTGGACTTGGTTAATGGTAAACGGAAGTGAAATGGCCCTTGAGTGAATCTCAGTAATTATCTTCTCCTGTCTTTCATTCTGGACCAGGTTTTCTACTCTGGGCTAGGTCTGGGCAACGGGAAGCCCTAAAAATATCAGATTTATATCTGAAAGCTATGTTTTAATAAAATGTAGACATTTGTAATATCAGGCATTTCCAGGGTCCAGTGACCATCTTGCATTTATAATCACCAAGACTCACTTTTCATCTCCCTGTTGGTCCCTAAATTCAAGGTACCCTGATGCTGAACTAATTAAAGGCTTGATCTGCCTAGGAACAGAAAGTGCACACTGTCCTATTCCAGTTAAGTCACAGCTCTACTAAAAATGTACTCCTAGTTCAGTGTGTCTTAAATGATGGTGCTAAAGACTGAAAGAACAAATGGGATCCTCTCAAATATTTCAGTAACATTGCCTGTGTGGTCCTTCCCCTTCTCTAGCCCACTTTTCTAATTGTGAAGACATCATCGCATTTTTAAACCTTTCTAATACCTACATGCCTGTCTCTTCATGTTGCCAGGACATGTCGGGGAGTGGCCTCTGGTAGCATAACTGATTTTCCAGACCACTCTGATTCATTTCCCTGAGGATATCCTAACAGGGCTGTTAAGAGTTTTGTTGAAATAAGAGAAGCAACATTTAGAACCAAGCAATCCCTATTACTCTTGTCTCTGCTTCCTGAAGTAGGTCATGGGACTGTGCCAGTTTGGGGGCTGCAGTCATGAAGACTTTGGCTTCTGAGCATCCAATTTGTTATTACAGAGTTATGACGCTTCCTCCACTTTGTGGAATTGTGTAGCCAGCCATGCCTGCTCCAAAGGCCTAAGCAGATGTATCAAAGAAGAAAATTAATGACTCCATCCCTTGGCCATTTCAGTGTTGGCTTGGAAGTTGGAAGCAAAGGTAGGATTACAGGGTTCCTAGAAAAGGTTCAACAGATAAGATGGAGAGTTTGGGAAATGTGCAACAGTCATTTCCACTGGGGTGGTATGTTAGGGCCAGTGGCTGGCGAGTGTAAACACGCATACATACAGAAACCTTGGTGGTGCAGTGTATAATGTGCTACACACACACATGTCTCAGTTTTCTCCTGTCATGCTTTGTAGCCTCAGAAAATTAGTGAAGGGTCGTTATAAGTTGTAAACAATCTGTTGGTAGATATATATACTCTGTTACTGTAGCGTGCCATCACGTGAGAATCGACTCATAACTGTCCCTCCAGTGAGAGGATGTAAATCACACCAAAGGAGATCTTTCTCCTACAGAGCAGCTGGTGGTGGTGGATTTGAACCATTTGTGTTTGGATTGGCAGCACATCTCTTTACTCATTAGACTACAAGAACACTTGCTCATGCATTCTCTCTTCTCTTTCTCTCTATCTATTGATTGATAGATAGTTATAGATATAGATATAGATATAGATATAGATATAGATATAGATATAGATATAGATATAGATATAGATATAGATATAGATATAGATATATATTATTGGTCTGGAGCTTAAGAGAATGTTTTAGGCTATAAGTTCAAGTGTAGAATTCACCAATTCTAAGAATAGGCCGTATAAACAAGGTTACTGTCAAATATGAAGTCCAAGGAAGAGACCAGCCCTGAGAAATACCCAAATTTAAGGAATGAGTAAAAAGTCAAGGACCTGTGAAGGAGACAAATATTGGTCATTCTTCCCTTTACCATCCTGTTTCACACACACCACAGGCTCTTAGAGATGACAGCTGGCTCAGCAAGAGCTAGCTCAGGAAGAATGGGGTGAGGGGGAAGGCAGAGTGGTTTAAGAGCCTTCCAGCGTTAAGTGCTTTATTGACTAACCAATGCCTGCAGATAACTAATGATGAGCTGTGAGAAACCATTCGCACTCCGAAAGGCAACTGTATTTCCAGCTTCCTTAACATATTTCTTTCATTTTTAATGCGTTCTAAGGAACTACACAGTAGCTCACGCTTGCTGTGCTTGGCAAAGAGCCATCGGTGCTGATACCACCTGATTTCCTTTCTTGAACTTAAAGAGATTCTGAGTGACAACAGAAGCTGAAAGCAGGTTCAAGCACCTTGAATTTGGCCTTGAGCAGCTCCACGTAATGTGCCTCCTCTGTCTTCCTCCTTCAGCCTTGTGGGTTTCCACAAGCTAAATTAATGCTGTGGCAATCAGTCCACAGATCAAAGGTTCTCTGACCTTTGGAAATCACTTGCACTCTTTCCAGACTTTGATTTTTTTTTTCTATATATGGAAAAATTCGAGAAATTTAAACACTGTCGCAGCGAGGACAGATCATCTATGAAGCAGCAAAATGATTTGAAGGCTGTTGTTAGTATTACTTTACTACTACTGCTTATGTTACTATATTTATTATACATTGATCTATTAACTATTATTTTTTAACCACTGATGATATAGTAATAAAGCAGGAAATAGAAGTTCCCTGCTCTCACAGGGTTCATATTCTAGTGGAGAGAAGTACCAAACAAACAAGTGACAATTAAGGAATTAGATAAATTCCAAAATGAAAATAAAATCAAGGCACAGGATAGAGTTAAAATGTTTGGGGTAAAAGTAGGGACAACTTTAGATGATAAAGTCAGAAGAGATTCAGTTCTAAGATGATGTTGGAAAGAAGAAATTCAACAGGAGCCAGCTATACGCAAAGACAAGGTAAGAAAATGTCAGGTTGAGGGAACAGAAAATTCGGAGACCTCAAGTCATAAAAATGCTTGGTGTGTTTAAGGAATATAAACCAAGTTAAGAACAATTGGATGGCTGAGTGCAAGACTACAGTTAATTCAATATCACACCTCATATTGTATACCAAAAAACCCTCAAAATGGACCAATGACCTAAATAGACCGAAGTTCAACATGTGAGCGTGTGTGTGCATGTGTGCGTGTACACACACACACACATGGAAAAGTAAGCATAAATCTTTGTGATCTTGGATCAGGTAATGGCTTCTTGATACCAAAAGTACATGAAAGGACAATGGGCAACAATAAATAATCAGGTGTGCCTTAGTCTTTAGACTGACATTATTGCTCTTCAGTACTCCAGAGAGATCCCTGACAGAAGACTTTCCCAATACAATTTGCCTTTTGTTTTCCTGACTGCTGGTGCCAAGAATGTTGATTGTGAAACCAAGCAAATTATCAGCCATCTCAGTCTCTTTTCCATTCATCATGAAGCTGTTAATTGGCCCAGTAGACAATCTTATTTGATCCTGACAACAAGCCTATGAGATAGATCCAAATATATGATCCTCTTTTATAATTATGAAAATTAAAGAATAACTACAACTACACACTTTTCTTAGAATCTCGTAGCTTGTAACCTTATGGAAGCTAGAGTTCACTTTTTGTCACTCAGACTTCAGAGCCCTTACTTTTCACCCTTCATGCTGTAATGCCTCACTTCAGGCCCGTTAGTGTTTCCCCCTCCCTCTCTCTCCCCTCCCTCCTAATTGTGATTTGAGTCCAGGTTTACAAAGCAAATTGGCTTTTCTTCCACTTTATATTTTGTTTTTTAACATGAATTGCGATGCCCACAACTTAATTACACTCATCTCACTTGCTCCTTGTGATTCTCCTTTCCAATGATCCCTCTATTTTACTACCTCTTCCTGCCTTCTAGGCTTTATCCTTGGGCAAGCACTGCTCTTTTGACCTTCAGTGATTTGTTATTCTAAAGAGTGAGTGTCCCTCTAGTGATACTGGCCATCTGATATGCCTATTATTTGACTAAGGAGCTCTGGTGGCCTAGTGGCAAGAAGCTGCACTGCAATTCCAAAGACATGTGGTTCCAATACTCCAGCCATTCTATGGGAGAAGGATGGCAAATCTCCTCCTGTGTGGTTAACTGTAGTTAACCAATGGAGATTCAGCTATGGATCTATTCTGACGCAATGGTACACAACAACAATTATTTAACTAGTGACCTCTGGTGATATAGTGGGTAAGGAGCTGTGTGGCCAATCCAAAAGTAGGAGACAAATGGACAATCTCCTTCTCTCATGCAATTTACAGCTTCTAAAAACCAGTTGGAGGGTCAGCTTTGAGTGAGTTCTGACTCAACAACGATGAAAGAGAAATATTATTTGCTTTGGGAGCTCTGGAGGCATAGTCCATAGGTAGTTGCACTGAAAAGCAAACGGTTGCACCTCTCTGGCAGCTCTAATCCAAAAGTAGCACCAAGTGAGAAAGATGGAAAATCTCCTCACGTGATTTATAGCCTTGAAAGCCAATGGACGGTCAGCTATCAATCAGTTCTGACTTGATGGCAATGAAATTTTGTGACTGGTTTTTGTTGTTGTTTGACTGAAAGTTGAGCCACAGAGGTGTGTTCCAGGTTCAAAAGGTGAGTAAGGGAAATAACTCAGTCCCATAAGGATAAATACTGTATAAAACCATTATTGTAGAAATAGAAAGATAACTAGTAAAATGGGTATGAGGATTCAAAGGGGGAGGGTAGGAGCCGAGGGGTGAGGATAGGCAGGGGGTAATCAAAGGGTCATACAATTTGATGGGTAGAGAGAGGGGTGGATAAAGGAAATGAGAAAGATCTAATGTGGAAAAAATGCATATGAACTCTGTAAGAAAACCAGTATAAAACTCTTTTTTTTAAAAAAAGGAAGTGACCAAGGGCCATAGTCTTGGTGATTCCACCCTTTTCTTTCAGACCAGTAAGTCTGGTTATATTTTATGGGTTTCTAAAATAGTTTTATTAGACCCACTCTATCCAGGATTTTCTATTGTTTTACATACCTTTTAGAGTGGTCAGTGGTGGTAGCTGGGCACCACCATCTAGTTCTTCTGGTCTCAGCATCATGGAAGTTGAGGTTGACATGATCCATTAGTCCTTTGGACTAATTGCTTCTATGTATTAATGGTTTTCTTCCCTCTTGTTTGTCCTGGACAGGAAAAGACCAATAGTTGCCCTTAGATGACTGCTCGCAAACTTGTAAGACCAAAATCATTACTCATCAAAGTAGGAGCACTGTCCTTGTAATGCCAGTTGTTCTTGAGATCCCTTAAAACTTTGGCCTTAAGACCAGGATTGATTCTATCTTGGGAAGTGAAAGGGGTTAGGTGCATTCTACTAAAATACTTTTATTAATTCTCCTGTAAAGCCAGTAGACTATGAGCATTTACTATAGTTAGTCAGGAGTGTGACTGATCTCATAAAGAAAGGATATATGGAATATTGGGATCTTGCTGGACAATGAATAAGGATGACAGAAGAAGATTTGATGCCTTTAAGCTGTGGTGTTGGAGAAGATGGCCAAAGGAACAAATAGATGTGGCTAGGAAAGGATACAACTGGAGTGCTCTTGGAGGCAAGAATGATAAGGCTTCATAAGTTGGGCATGTTGCTAGGAGGGGCTATTCCTTGAAGAGGGACATGATGCTGGGAAGGGTGGAGGGTTGGTGAAGGAGAGGAAGACCCCCAACCAGGTGGATTGATATGGTGACAGCTGCAATGAGCTCTTGTGTGTCAGGAAGTGTGAGAATTGCACAGGATAGAACAGGGTTCAGATCTTTTGTTCATAGAGTCGCTATGAGTCGTACTTAACTCGAGGACACCTAACAACAACAACAACAGCAACAACAACTACAACAACAACAACAACAACAAGAAGCTGTACATTAATGAAGTAATTTTTCTAAAGCCTATGTGATGATGTGATGACCTAGGATCGATGAGATGGGCACGTCAAAAGGTAAAGCCACTTCTATGGGTCCCTGATATTATTTAGCACTGAAATAAAGCATTAAAGTTCCAGATTCTTTCAACCTTCTTCTTCCTGTCTTTTGCCGAGAGAGCTCTGCAACCTTAAAATCCAGTACTAGCTTTGATTAAAACTGGTAGAATTCTTGAAATCCTTCCTTTGAGGTCAGGGAAAAGAAAATAATAATGCTTTTGCTGGATTTGTAATCACATTCTTTCTGAAAGGTTCACTCGGTTAGCTTATCATCTCACCATTAGGTTAGTGTTGTTGGCTATATCTGAGTATTTGAGTACCAAAACTTGCTACTGGTCCTTTCCACCAGTAAAACCATCTGACTCACAGTGACCCTATGAACAATGGCCCTTAACCTTGTTCTGTCCTGTGCCATCACCCCTATTTCTGATACACTTGAGCTCATTGTTATAGTCATTATAGCAACCCATCTTGTTGAGGGTCTTCTCTTCTATTGACCCTCCACCTTTCCAAGCATTATGACCTTCTCCAAAGACTGGTTTCTCCTTACGACATGCCCAAATTATGTGAGATAGAGTCTCACCATTTTTGGTTCCAAGGAACAGCCTGGTTTCACCTTCTCCAGTGAGACTTGTTTGTTCTCTTGGCATTCCATGGGATATTCAGTCCTCTTCTCCAACATCACAACTCAAAAGCATGATAGTTTAAAAAAAAACACAAAAACAAAAGCATGATAGTTTTAGTCATTGTTAAACTTTCAGATGCATCACAAGTAATTGAAAAGACCGTGGCTTGGATCAGGTACACCTTAGTCTTTAAACTAATGTCATTGTTCTTTAGTACTCTAGTGATTGTTGAAAGCAAATTTTCCTGATACAACTCATCTTTTGATTCCCTGACTGCTGCCTATAGAAAAGGCCAATTACTAATGAGGCATCAATAGAATTATTTGCTGCAGCTCACACGCTAACAGTTATCTACCCAGACAACAGTTAATTTGTGTTATTACTGGTTTCCATCTTTTGCGAGGCAGCATCTTCTAGTAAAGGCAGATATTCAGTCTGATCATAGCTGGCTCTCTGCTTGCAGCTCTTTAATAAAAACAAGGCTAACAATGGAGTTCTGTGTGGATGTAGAGAGTTGAATGATATAAAATAATCATGAGGCATCCTGTTGATTAATGAGCCAATTGTCCTGAATGTCATTTGGTCTGAGCTTGGCTAGCAAACATCAAAGTATAAACTATTACTGAAAGCAGCAGCTGCCTATTGAGAACTTCAATTTTAGCCTACAATAAGAAATGACAATGATGTTTTTTATCCACAAATGGGTTGCACCTTTAACTGGAGCTTCTATCTGCTTTTCTTCTTGTTCCTCAAAAGGGCAGCTGGTCTTTGATGCATAGAGCCTGGTTTTCCCTCTTTATGGGATTCCCAACTGATCAGTCTGCAGATACTTACACACAATGTTAAGAACTTCGTGAACAAACCAATATAAAATAAAAAAAAATAAAAACTCTGCCTTTCAGTATATACTTCAGATAATACAGAGAGTACAGTTTATTGAACCATGTATGCATAAGCCCTCAATTCCTCCCTCTCCGTTTTCTTGCTGTTGTTGTTGTTGTT
>NW_006399833.1:12727637-12729571 GCF_000299155.1 Elephantulus edwardii
TGAATGTTCAGATTTAGAGGAGTATCTGACAGACAGCAATTTGTGGAGCAGTTAAAGATAAATCCCTTATTGTGGGGGTAAGAGTTAGTTAAAGTGTTGACCCCACCCTTAGCCCAGTGCCCTTAACCACTTACTTCCCAGCTCCACCCTCCACCAGGATAACCCTTCTCATCTACCAAGTCCCTTCAGAATGGAAGCATTGTCCAGGTAACAATACTGGAGACAAATTCCCCAAGCTTCATCACTGATGTTGTACTTCTGCAAGACAGACTTCCTCTAAGACAGACTTATTCTTTTGGTAGTCTTGGGGTATTCAGTACTTTTCTTTAACACCACAATTCAAAGGCATCATTTATTCTGTCATCATTGGTCGTTGTTTCCAATACATAGCAGGTGATAGAAAGGATTATGGCTTGGATCAGGCACACGTTAGTCTTTAAACGGACATTCTTGTTCTTTAGTTCTTCAGAGAAGTTCCTAATAGTAGATTTTCCCAATGTGATACATCTGAAATTGATGACAACATCTCTTCTCCATCTATCATAATGTTACCTATTGGTATAACAATGAGGATTTTTGTCATCTTGGTGTTGAAATCTCTTCCATATTGTAGACTGTAATCTTTGATCTTCTGCAGTAAATGCTTCAAGCGCAACCTAGGTGCTCCTTAGGGTCAAAGATGCTGGAACTTTGTCTCACATACTTTGGACATATTTTCAGGAAGGACTAGTATTTGGAAAAAGATATCATTCTGGGAAATGTGGAGGGTCATAAAAAAGAGGAAGACCCCCCCCCAACAAGATGAATTGACACAATGGCTCTAACAATGGGGTCAAAGCATATCACAAATAGTGAGGATGTTGCAGTGTAGGGCAAAGTTTAGATCTGTTTTTCATAAGTCACTATGCTAATGAGACACCTAACAACAAAACCAAATTAGCCTGGGATACTAAAGCATCAATTTTCTCTTAAGCTTCTTGATCTGCCCAAAGGAATGGTGGTTTTCATGTCTGTGTGCGTGTGCGTGTGTGTGTCTCCTGCCTTGAAGGCAATACTTGTTTCTCCTTTTCTAGTCCTCAGTTTTGAAAATACTGGTTTACTTCAATTGTTTAACAGTACATCCTTTGCTTGATAATAGCATCTCTTGTGATGGCTCAAGGTGAACCTTTGTGGGTCCTGGAGAATTTGGAGACTTCTTGTCAGCATCTACCTGGTCTTTAATTAATGGCACCCTGCAGCTCCTGGGTCAGGACAAATGGCCACTCTCAGGTTATACTTGGCATGCTTCTACTTTGTACTTAAAAGCATAAATAGCTGTTTTTGGGTGCTGTCAGCAGGACTGTAACTTACAGTGACATTATGTACAATAGAAGGAAGACTTCTTGATTCTCTACCATACTAATGAATAATTAGGGGTGCTGAGTTCAAGTTAGTTGAACCTCCGTTGTTCATTCTATTTTTGGTGGATATATGGAGTTCTTGTCTATAAAATGGAAAATAGCTAGAGGAAGCATGCAGCAAGAATGACTGCACTTTGGAGATTTATTCATGGGTGGCTGTATATTCTCGAACTTTAAATGTTTTATTCTGAGGAATAAAACCATCTCAGGAACAGGTTTTAGGCCTTTAACACGAATGAGCGAAGACCAGATGAGTTGTGGGAGGATATCAAGGGTATCATCCAATAAAAGTGCAAACGTTCATTACAAAGACAGAAGAGGAAGAAAAGACCATGGATGTCAGAAGAAACTCTGAATATTGCACAGGAGTACAGAGAAGCCAAAGCACAAGGAAGAATTCAAGATACTAAAGAGCTAAACAAGATTTCAAAAGACGGTGTGGTATGACAAAGTAAAATATTACAATGAAATGTGTAAGGAACTGGAGTCAGAAAATCAAAAGGGCAGAACTCGCTCAGCATTTCTTAAGCTCAA
>NW_006399833.1:12731105-12735024 GCF_000299155.1 Elephantulus edwardii
ATTATCCCAGTCACTGAATCAATCCACCTCATAGAGGGCCTTCCCCTCCTGCGCCATCCCTCCACCCTCCCAAGCATGATGTCCTTCTCCAAGGACCGGTCTCTCCTCACACTTTTATTTATTTTGTTTTATTTTTATAGTTGAAAGGGAGGATTCCCAACATTTTCCCTTTGAAAGAAAGGCCCCACCGAAAACATATTCTTGAAAAATAATTTTAGTAGGCCTGACACAAGACACAAAGAAAAAAAAACCACAAAAAACAAAACAAAACCAAAAAACCAACCCACACCATCATGATGAAATAAAAATGTCTTTCTGCTAAGTTTGCTCGGCTCCACAGTCAACACTCTTGGCACCAGCAGCCAGGAAATAAAAAAACATATTGTGATGGGAAAGTCTTCTGTTAGGGACCTCTCTAAAGTACTCAAGAGCAACGGTGTTTCTCTGGAGACGAAGGTGCACCTGATACTGGCCATGGTCTTTGCAATCACTTGTTATGCATCAGAGAGCTGGACAGTGACTAGGGAGGACAGAAGGAGAATTGATGCCTTTGAGCTGTGGAGCTGGAGAAGAGTATTGAGAATACCGTGGACTGCTAGGAAAACAAACAGATTTGTCCTGGAAAGGGTTAAACCAGGTAGTTTCTTGGAGGCAAGGATTCTGGAGCTTCATCTGACATACTTTGGGCATGTTGCAAGGAGAGACAGGTCTTTGGAGAGGGACATCATGCTGGGTAGAGTAGAGGGACAGCGCAGGAGGGGATCCACTTCTATGAAGTGGATTGATTCGGTGACTGTGGTAATCGGGATGGCTGTGTCAGAGGCAATGCGATTGGCACAGGATAGAGCAGGGTTTAGGGCTGTTTTACATAGGGCCGCTATGAGTCGCAAACAACTTGATGGCACATAACAACAACAACAACAACAGTCTCACTTTAGCTGGGTTTTAATAATATTATCTTTTCATCTTGTTCAATGACTTTCTTTCATTTTATTCAAAAAATAAACTTGGCAAGGATGTGGAAAAATTGGAACTCTCATGTACTACCAGTGGGCCTGTAAAGTGGTTCAACTACTGTGCAAGGCAGTGTGGCATTTTCTCAAAAAGTTGAAAATAGAAATGTCATTTTAATCCAGCTACTATTCCACTACTGGAAATATACCGCAAAGAAATGAGAGCTGTGACATGGACACATGGGTGTATGCACACCCATGCTTATTCCAGCATTATTCACAGTTGCAAAGGGATGGAAGCAGTCCAAATGTTCATCAACAAACAGATTAACAAAGAAACTGTGGTACATTCACACAGTGGAGTATTATGCAGCAATGACAAAAATAAGAACTTGTGAAACATTACACACCATGACCAAGTCCAGAGGACATTATGCTGAGTGAAATAACTCAGTCACAAAAGGACAAACACTCTATAAGACCACTGTCACAAAAGTAGCTTGGGAGGAGGACTGGGAAAGTATAGGAAGAATGGATAGATAATGAACACTGTCTTGAAATGGGTGAAGGGAAGGTAAGCGTGCAAAGAATGGGTGATCAGACATGCATTGCAATGAGCAATCTGGAATATGATGTGCATTATGGATTAATTGGGGGAGGGGGAAATACAAAGTGTGTATGAATGAATAAAAACCCAATTTCGTTATAAACTTTAATTCAAATCACCATCAGAAATAATTTTTAAAAGAATCCATACCTTTTAATAGAAAAGGAAATTTCTATTTCAGCTTTACTAAAGCAGTTATCCAAGATGGATCAGAAAAGGTACATTTTTCATACATGTTTTACTAGTTATCCTTCTATTTTTACAATAATGGTCTTATGTAGTATTTGTTCTTATGAGACTGAGTTGGTTCACACAGAATAATGCTCTCCAGTTTCTCCCAAGTTATGTTGTATTTTTGAAATTCTTGCTCCTGAGAGGTGCATAATATTCCATTGTGTGAAAGTACCACAATATCATAATCCATTCAGACATAGTTGGACATTTGGGCTGTTTCCACATTCTTACAGTGGTGAATAACATTTCTATGAAATGGTGGGAGCAGATGGGTGAGGATGGGTGGGGGTGAAACCATAGAGTTGCACAGTTTAGTGGGTGGAGGGAAGGGGTGAAAAAAATGTGAAGGATCTGGCAAGGACCTAAAAATATTAGGTAATGATAGGCAAAGTCCAATGATAACTGATTATCTAAAATATCATGGGAATGATTCTATGAAATTCAAGATGAATGAAGAATAGTGCAAAACACAATGTTTAAGAACTTTGTGAGCAAACCTATCTCTCTCTCTCTCTCTCTCTCTGTATCTATCTATCTATCTATCTATCTATCTATCTATCTATCAAACCCAAACAGAAAAGGTACCTTTCCTCATCTATAAATAATTATTCTGGGCCTACTCTTCACCTTGACAGTGAATGTGTTCAGTGGGCCTGTGAAATGGGGAGCTAACCTTCCCAGGAAGCCTCAGTTGCTTTAACTTTTGCCAGTTTCTTGGTTGAATTCTTCCATTATTACATCAACTCACAAAAATAAAAAGCTGGATTTAGAAGAGTCCGTGTGGCACTAGAGACATTATCACCAATGTCAGATGGATCGTGACTGAAAGCAGAGTACGAGAGAAATGTCTATGTTTTATTGACTATGCAAAGGCATTTGACTGTGTGGATCACAACAAATTGTGGCTAAGCTTTAGGAAAAGGGGAATCCCGTAACACTTGATTGTGCTCATGTAAAACCTATACTTGGACCAGGAGGTAGTCATCAGAACAGAGCAAGAAACACTGCATGGTTCAAAAATCAGGGAAGGAGTGTGTCACAGATGTGACCTCTCTCCATATCTTTTCAACCTTTATGCGGAACAGATCATTCAAGAGGCTGGACTTTATGAGGAGAAGTGCGACATGAGGATGAGACTCAGCAACAATCTGCACGATGCAGATGACAGAACCTTGCTTGTTGAAACTGAGGAGAACCTGAAGCATTTGCTGCAGAAGGTCAAAGACTGTAGTCTTCAATATGGATTGAAGCTCAACATGAAGAAGACAGATTTTCAACACTGGGCCAATTGACAGCACCATGATGGGTGGAGAAGAGATTGAGGTTGTTAACAATTTCAGCTTGCTTGGTTTCACAATCAACATTCTTGGAACTGACAGTCAGGTATCAAAAGATTCATTCCTTTGATGAAGTCTGCTGTCAGGTACCACTCCAAAGTGCTAAAGAGCAATGATATCAGTCTAGAGACTAAGGTGAGCCTGATCCAGCCATGATCTTCATAATTAATTGCTTTGCCTCAGATTGCTGGATAATGACTAAGGTAACAGAAGAAGAATTGATGTCTTTGGTTTATGGTGCTGGAGAAAAGTCTTGCACATACAAAGGATCACCAAGAAAACAATCAGCTCTGTCTTGGAGAGGGTGAAACCAAGTTTCCCCTTGGTGGCAAGGATTTTTAAGCTCTATCACACATACTTTGGGCATGTGTCGAGGAGAGACCAGTCCTTGGAAAAGAACATCATGCTTGAAAGGGTGGAGGGACAGGGCAGAAGAGCAAGACCCTGGATGAGATGTATTGAAATGGTGACGAGGGCAATGGGGTTAGGTGTGTCAGAGTCAGTGAGACTGGTTCAGGACAGGGCAGGTTTTAGAGCTGTTCTACATAGGGTCACTAGGAGTCGCAGGCGGCTCTGTGGCACATAACATCAGCAACACACAGGTAACAATGTTGTTGTTCTTATGTGCCGTCTAGTCGTTTCCGACTCATAGCGACCCTATGCACAGCAGCTCTAAACCCTGCTCTATCCTGCGCCAACCGCACCACCCCTGACACACCCATCCCGATTACCCTAGTCACCGAATCAATCCATCTCATAGAGGGTCTTCCCCTCCTGCGCTGTCCCTC